>NC_086444.1:181238153-181538153 GCF_028390025.1 Pseudophryne corroboree | reverse complement strand
GCGGCCCAGTCGCTCCCGCTGTGGCCCTCTCAAGTTTGCGGCAAAACACCCTCCCCATAGGTATGACCCGGCAAGCAAAATTAAAGGAGCCTAAAAGGGACTGCACCTGACGGAGTCTAACTCTACGCTTCCTCAAGCATTCCTCGATCTGTCCCAAAAGCTTCGCCACTTTGTCGGCCGGAATACGACAACAACCTGCGCTAGTGTCAACCTCGATGCCCAGGTAAGAAAGGCAACACGTGGGTCCCTCTGTCTTATCATGAGCAACAGGCACTCCCAGAACCTTGAACAAGGCGGACGCGGAAAAAAGGAGCTCCTGGCAGGTGTTGCTGTCTCCTGGGCCCACAAAAAGAAAATCATCGAGATAGTGGGCGATGCCAACTTGCCCCATTCCTGCAGCAATGCACCAATGCAGGAACGAGCTAAATTTCTCGAAGTAGGCGCAAGAGACAGAACAACCCATCGGCAAACATTTGTCAACATAAAAGAAACCGCCTAACCGAAAACCCATAAACTTGAAAGAGTCGGGGTGAAGGGGAAGAAGGCGAAAAGCGGATTCAACATCCAACTTGGCCAACAGGGCCGCGGGCCCAAAACCCCGGATCAATTCCAGGGCCTCGTCAAACAACTGGTACCTGACCGTGCAAAACTCCTCAGGAATGGCGTCGTTAACGGAGCCCCCATGCGGGTAGGACAAATGTTGTATCAAGCGGAATTTACCCGGCGCCTTCTTGGGTACTACTCCCAAGGGAGATACGCATAACCCAGGCAAAGGCTCGCATGCAAAAGGACCGCACATGCGACCCAATTGCACCTCCGCCTCCACCTTCTGCCTGACCACATGGGGAAACTCTGTCGCCGACCTCAAATTCCTACGAGACACAACATGAACTGATTCCGAAATGGGCAAACGAAAACCGCAACTAAAACCGGCTAACAAAAATTCAGCATCCTCCGTCCTGGGATAACGGTGCAGCCATTTAGCCAACTCAGGTACAACTATGGGCGAGGGTGCCTTACTTTGCACCGCCGCCTGCAGCGCCCTGGTCGGCCTGCTTAACCCCGCTTCCGGACTTACAATCCTTGGCGGGGTGATTGGCCCCACAGACGCGGCAGGAGTGACGAAAACGACAGGCCGCACCCCTGGTGCACTTAGAGTCGTTAAACGCAAAACACCTGCCCTTTGCCGCCGTACCCGCAACATTCTTGCCCCCCGAAAACTTCCTCTTGGCCTGACCCTCAACCACACTACTCGCTTGGTTGGAAACCTCCATCCAAACCTCAACATCCTTAAAGCCCAAAGGTAACGTCGGATTGCCATCCTGATTCTTACGGAATTTTTCATCGTAATCCCTCCAGACGGAACCTTTGTACTTTAAGAACATCTCGTTAATTAAAAACATGTACTTTACCACATTAAGATGTTCGGCAGGGCGCGTTTTTAGGTAAACAGCAGAAAAAACTAAGAAACCCTTTAACCAATGATGAAAGCTCCGAAAAGCATTTTCACCGATGCCCCCCGCCTTCTTCGCCTTGTCGAAGTCCTTCCTCATGTCATCCGTGAGGGTGAAAAGGTCGACAAATTTTCCCTTAACTATTTTTTCCTTCATCCTCTTCCGTAAACCCCGAGTAACAGCCGTGTTCGCGCAGCGCACCATCTCCGAAAACAACGGCGGCTCATCAGAAGCCACCGCCTTTTTCGGCGGCTGACCAGTAGCCAACGCCTTCCTCGGTACCTTATCCTTCCCTACCACCTTGGCTACCTCACGCGCGACTAATTTCGCAAGCTTGCGCGGGCGCTTGGGGGAATCAGACCCCTCGCTGCTAGTAGAGGATTCAGATGAGGATACAACAGATGAATCAGCTGCAACGTCATGCTCACCAGAACCGGAAGGGCCAGGGACGTCAGCCATTTCAGTCGCCTGCGAGAGACCTGGAACCGAAGAAACGGCATCTGTTGGAGATGGGTCCACATCACCGCGCCTTCCGGATCCATCCTGTACCGGAGCGGCCTGAGGGGCTGCAGAGCAGTCTGTACTAACCTCGGGAACAGAAACAAGTGGAATTAAGTTACCCGGCCCATCAGCCCCACCAACTGATGGAACGGGGAGGGGGCGCGGCGCTTCCCCGCCCGGGGCCACCGAATGTAATGGTGTACCGGGCCCAGGCGGTGCCACCTGAGCTGGCGGGGCCTGGGCCGGGGGAGGGTACGGAGGCAGCGCAACTGCTTGGCTAACGCTGGGAACGCGGAAACCTGGGGACCCGAAACCGCCCTGCCACGGATACCCATAAGGCCCTGGCTGCGCCGGGGGATAAGGCGGTTGACAGTATGGGATCTGGTGGAAAGCTGGCGCCGGAAGTGACGCGGATTGAAACCCCCCCGAAAAGGAAGAAACATTATGCGGGTGTCCGAAAACCTGCCCCATCCCGGAGGACCAGACTGACTGGACCTGCGGGGTGGAAACTAGCGGAGGGAAACTTTGCGAAACCACCGGGGGAAATGGGCAGTGCAAGTAAGGTAGGCCCGCGCTGCTGGGGGAAGAGAATGCTGGCAAACTAAGGGTGCTCGTAGCAAAGCCACCCCCCGCCACGGACCGAAAATCCATGACGGAATGCTGGCCTGATAAAGACACAGAGGCTGCTGCGGAGCCATGTACTGAAAAGGCCCGCAGCACCTCCAAGTGTCCAGCAGATGGCTGCACCCCCCCACCCAGCATGCTGCCAGCAGCCTGCTGAGGGGGATGAGGTGAGCAGCCAGGCAACAAAATGGCTGCCAGAGGGGGAGCCTGACCCAGGAGGGTCTCAGAGGTAACCTGCAGATCCCCCCACTGCCTGCTGACCCCCCCAGCTACTGGGGCTATATGAAGCCCACCAGCAGCCAAGGGTGCCTCAGGGGCCCCAAAAGCACCGGGCACGGGACCCGTGGGGGGCCCACTATGCCCCAGGGTAGCCGCGCCCGCAACCTCCCCAGTATTATCAAACAGCGCGGCCTGGGGTGCCGAATCCCCGGCGCGCATGACCCCCGCAGCGGCGCCGGCGCCAGCCGCCTCACACCCGCTGATCGCGGGAGAGAAGCGGCCAGCCGGCTCCGAAGCCCCAGCCACCGTCGCGGCCGGAGATGACGAGTCCCCGGCGCGAGGCAGCGAGAGTCCCGTGCTGGCGGCCGCCGTGCCCGACCCGCTAGCAGCGGGACGCACGGAGCCGCCAGACGCTGCATCAGGGGCAGAGACGGGAGGCGCTGACGGAACGGGCACCGTCGCGCCCCCCGTCCCGGAGCTGGGAGACTGCCGCGAGGAGACAGCAGCAGGGCGGCGGAGGCGCACGGCACCCGACCCGGGAGCAGCGTCCGCCAGCCTTAGGGGACGGGGTGCCGAGCGCTTGGACCTGGGCATAATGCTGGGTGGGGAGGCACGCTGGACGGGAAAACCCAAAGGGGATTATGCAGCAGAATAAGCCAAGCAGAGTAGTTTATAAAAAGAAGGAAAGGCTGGAAAGATAGTAATATAAGATAAGAAGAGAAAGGGAAAGTTAGGAATGAGGAAGAAACCTGAAAGAAATAAAGAGATAGGCAGACACAAACAGCTTTCACTTATCCTTCCAGGCTTCCAGACGACAAGAGGAAGCACTCTGGAAGTTTCTACCTTACATGTACTAAACACCTCCCCTACACTCACCGATAGGCTGGCCCTATCCAATTATCACTCACTCAAAACTCTGATCTGCCTAGCAACAATTGACCTTCTTTAACCAATCACAAAATTACCAGCCTCTTATATAGATATCGTGCCCAGTCAGGCACTCTCCTTATCTAAGATCTTTCTTACAGTGTTTGCGAAATGTTGCGTATATGTGCACCGTGGTTGGCTGGAGCACTGCAGGTCTTGCAATAATCACCAAAAGGTGGAGTTTGCTTTCTCCCACTCAGACGGCTGAGATGTTAATACATCTCAGTAATATTACTTCCTGCTTTGCCTCGATGGGAGTGGTGGGGGCATGTATACAGTTTTTATATAGGGACATTGATGGATGTGACATGGTGGCCCCAAACTGGTACTATACCTAGGACTCCATTGTGTCTTAATTAGAGATGAGCGGGTTCGGTTCTCTGAGAACCAAACCCCCCCGAACTTCACGTCCCGAGCCCGGATCCGAGCCCGGATCGGGACTTCCTGCCTGTCTCGGAAACAAGAACGAGGCAAATGTCATCATCCCGCTGTCGGATTCTTGCGTGTTTTGGACTCCATATAAAGAGGCGCGCGTCGCCGCCATTTTCACTCCGGAATTGGAGAGTATAGAGAAAGGACGTGTCTCTCTCCTCAGTGTCTATCTGTGCGGGAAAGTGGTGTGGCGACCTGCTCTGTCTTATGTGTGTCATTCCAGTGCTGTGTTGTGCTGCATCAGTCCAGTGGTGGTGTCTTGTGCTACATCAGTCCAGTCACAGTGGTGGTGTCCTCTGCTGCCATATGTCCAGTGCTGCTGTATAAGTCCAGTCCAGTGGTGCTGTGTTGTGCTGCATCAGTCTAGTGGTGGTGTCTTGTGCTGCATCAGTCCAATCATAGTGGTGGTGTCCTCTGCTGCCATATGTCCAGTGCTGCTGTATAAGTCCAGTCCAGTGGTGCTGTGTTGTGCTGCATCAGTCTAGTGGTGGTGTCTTGTGCTGCATCAGTCCAATCATAGTGGTGGTGTCCTCTGCTGCCATATGTCCAGTGCTGCTGTATAAGTCCAGTCCATTGCAGTGGTGCTGTGTTGTCCTGATATTGCAGTGGTGTTATCCCTATGCTGCTGCTTAAGTCCAGTGGTACTGCCGTATAAATCCAGTGATATTGGTGTATAAATCCAGTGATACTGCCGTATATGTCCAGTGGCACTGCCATATAAGTCCAGTGATACTGCCGTATATGTCCAGTGATACTGACGTATATGTCCAGTGGTACTGCCGTATATGTCCAGTGGTACTGCCGTTAAAATCCAGTCCAGTGGTACTGCCGTATAAATCCAGTCCAGTGGTACTGCCGTGTAAATCCAGTCCAGTGGTACTGCCGTATAAGTCCAGTCCAGTGGTACTGCCGTATATGTCCAGTTGTACTGGTGTGTAAATGCAGTCCAGTGATACTGCCGTATATGTCCAGTGGTACTGCCGTATAAGTCCAGTCCAGTGATACTGCCATATATGTCCAGTGGTACTGCCATATAAGTCCAGTGATACTGCCATATAAATCCAGTGATACTGCCGTATATGTCCAGTGATACTGCCGTATATGTCCAGTGGTACTGCTGAATAAGTCCAGTGGTACTGCCGAATAAGTCCAGTGGTACTGCCGAATAAGTCCATTGATACTGCCGTATATGTCCAGTGGTACTGCTGTATAAGTCCAGTGATACTGCTGTATAAGTCCAGTGATACTGCTGTATAAGTCCAGTAATATTGCCGTATATGTCCAGTGATACTGCCATATAAGTCCAGTCCAGTTATACTGCCGTATATGTCCAGTGGTACTGCCGTATAAGTCCAGTGATACTGCCGTATATGTCCAGTGGTACTGCCGTATATGTCCAGTGATACTGCCGTATAAGTCCAGTCCAGTGGTACTGCCATATAAGTCCAGTTCAGTAGTGCTGCCATATAAGTTCAGTGGTGCTGTCCTGTGCTGTATATTATTTACTCCAAATAAATGGGTTATTAATATTTAATCCAAATAATTTTTACAGGGTTTGCCCTGTGTGCTGTAGAGGTATGCTCTCCTGTGCTGCATTTTGTTATATAACTCCAGAAAAATAATGGAGAACAAAAATTTGGAGGATAAAATAGGGAGAGATCAAAACCACTTCCTCCTACTGCTGCTGCTTCTGCAGGTGTTGTTGCTGGGAGTTGATTGGAATCCCAGAAGGGAAGTTGGATCCGCCATTAGTGCAGTGGGACTGCAGTGCCACTCCTAGATGGGCCAGGTGTTTGTGCCGCACACTTGTGTCGCTTAGCTTAGTCATACAGCCACCTCGGTGCAACTTTTAGGCCTAAAAACAATATTGTAAGGTGTTCAGAATAGGGATGAGCGGGTTCGGTTCCTCGGAATCCGAACCCGCCCGAACTTCATGTTTTTTTACACGGGGCCGAGCGACTCGGATCTTCCCGCCTTGCTCGGTTAACCCGAGCGCGCCCGAACGTCATCATCCCGCTGTCGGATTCTCGCGAGGCTCGGATTCTATCGCGAGACTCGGATTCTATATAAGGAGCCGCGCGTCGCCGCCATTTTCACACGTGCATTGAGATTCATAGGGAGAGGACGTGGCTGGCGTCCTCTCCGTTTATAGAGAAGAGAGTGAGACAGTAGAGAGAGACACAGTAGTAATTTTGGGGAGCATTAGGAGGAGTACTAGTTACTTGCTGAAGTGATAGATAGTGTGACTGTATATTATCTGACTTGTGGGGGAGACACTGACAGTGGGGAGCAGTTAGAGTCTGAGAGCAGGACTCAGGAGTACATATAACGTACAGTGCACACTTTTGCTGCCAGAGTGCCACACTGCCATTGTGACCACACTGACCACCAGTATAATATATATTGTGATTGTCTGCTTAGGAGTACTACTTGCAAGTTGCTGATAGTGTGACCAGTGACCTGACCACCAGTCACCACCAGTTTAATATATATATATATATATATATATATATATAATTGTATATAATATATATATAATATTGTATACCACCTACCCGTGGTTTTTTTCTTTCTTTCTTCTTTATACATACTACTATAGTAGCTTACTGTAGCAGTCTGCGGTGCTGCTGAGCTGACTGTGTCCAGCAGGTCCGTCATCAGTCATTACATAATAAATATATATACCTGTCCAGCTGCAGCACTAGTGATATTATATATATATATATTGATTTCATCTCATTATCATCCAGTCTATATTAGCAGCAGACACAGTACGGTAGTCCACGGCTGTAGCTACCTCTGTGTCGGCAGTCGCTCGTCCATCCATAATTGTATACCACCTACCCGTGGTTTTTTTTTTTTCTTTCTTCTTTATACATACTACTATAGTAGCTTACTGTAGCAGTCTGCGGTGCTGCTGAGCTGACAGTGTCCAGCAGGTCCGTCATCAGTCATTACATAATAAATATATCTACCTGTCCGGCTGCAGTACTAGTGTGATATAATATATATTAATTTCATCTCATTATCATCCAGTCTATATTAGCAGCAGACACAGTACGGTAGTCCGCGGCTGTAGCTACCTCTGTGTCGGCAGTCGCTCGTCCATCCATAATTGTATACCACCTACCCGTGGTTTTTTTTTTCTTTCTTCTTTATACATACTACTATAGTAGCTTACTGTAGCAGTCTGCGGTGCTGCTGAGCTGACAGTGTCCAGCAGGTCCGTCATCAGTCATTACATAATAAATATATCTACCTGTCCGGCTGCAGTACTAGTGTGATATAATATATATTGATTTCATCTCATTATCATCCAGTCTATATTAGCAGCAGACACAGTACGGTAGTCCACGGCTGTAGCTACCTCTGTGTCGGCAGTCGCTCGTCCATCCATAATTGTATACCACCTACCCGTGGTTTTTTTTCTTTCTTTCTTCTTTATACATACTACTATAGTAGCTTACTGTAGCAGTCTGCGGTGCTGCTGAGCTGACAGTGTCCAGCAGGTCCGTCATCAGTCATTACATAATAAATATATATACCTGTCCGGCTGCAGTACTAGTGATATTATATATATATATATATATTGATCTCATCTCATTATCATCCAGTCTATATTAGCAGCAGACACAGTACGGTAGTCCACGGCTGTAGCTACCTCTGTGTCGGCAGTCGCTCGTCCATCCATAATTGTATACCACCTACCCGTGGTTTTTTTTTTTCTTTCTTCTTTATACATACTACTATAGTAGCTTACTGTAGCAGTCTGCGGTGCTGCTGAGCTGACAGTGTCCAGCAGGTCCGTCATCAGTCATTACATAATAAATATATATACCTGTCCGGCTGCAGTACTAGTGATATTATATATATATATTGATTTCATCTCATTATCATCCAGTCTATATTAGCAGCAGACACAGTACGGTAGTCCACGGCTGTAGCTACCTCTGTGTCGGCAGTCGCTCGTCCATCCATAATTGTATACCACCTACCCGTGGTTTTTTTTTTTCTTTCTTCTTTATACATACTACTATAGTAGCTTACTGTAGCAGTCTGCGGTGCTGCTGAGCTGACAGTGTCCAGCAGGTCCGTCATCAGTCATTACATAATAAATATATCTACCTGTCCGGCTGCAGTACTAGTGTGATATAATATATATTGATTTCATCTCATTATCATCCAGTCTATATTAGCAGCAGACACAGTACGGTAGTCCACGGCTGTAGCTACCTCTGTGTCGGCAGTCGCTCGTCCATCCATAATTGTATACCACCTACCCGCGTTTTTTTCTTTTTTTTCTTTCTTCTTTATACATACTACTATAGTAGCTTACTGTAGCAGTCTGCGGTGCTGCTGAGCTGACAGTGTCCAGCAGGTCCGTCATCAGTCATTACATAATAAATATATATACCTGTCCGGCTGCAGTACTAGTGATATTATATATATATATATATATATTAATTTCATCTCCTTTTCATCCAGTCTATATTAGCAGCAGACACAGTACGGTAGTCCACGGCTGTAGCTACCTCTGTGTCGGCAGTCGCTCGTCCATCCATAAGTATACTAGTATCCATCCATCTCCATTGTTTACCTGAGGTGCCTTTTAGTTGTGCCTATTAAAATATGGAGAACAAAAATGTTGAGGTTCCAAAATTAGGGAAAGATCAAGATCCACTTCCACCTCGTGCTGAAGCTGCTGCCACTAGTCATGGCCGAGACGATGAAATGCCAGCAACGTCGTCTGCCAAGGCCGATGCCCAATGTCATAGTACAGAGCATGTAAAATCCAAAACACCAAATATCAGTAAAAAAAGGACTCCAAAATCTAAAATAAAATTGTCGGAGGAGAAGCGTAAACTTGCCAATATGCCATTTACCACACGGAGTGGCAAGGAACGGCTGAGGCCCTGGCCTATGTTCATGGCTAGTGGTTCAGCTTCACATGAGGATGGAAGCACTCAGCCTCTCGCTAGAAAAATGAAAAGACTCAAGCTGGCAAAAGCACCGCAAAGAACTGTGCGTTCTTCGAAATCCCAAATCCACAAGGAGAGTCCAATTGTGTCGGTTGCGATGCCTGACCTTCCCAACACTGGACGTGAAGAGCATGCGCCTTCCACCATTTGCACGCCCCCTGCAAGTGCTGGAAGGAGCACCCGCAGTCCAGTTCCTGATAGTCAGATTGAAGATGTCAGTGTTGAAGTACACCAGGATGAGGAGGATATGGGTGTTGCTGGCGCTGGGGAGGAAATTGACAAGGATGATTCTGATGGTGAGGTGGTTTGTTTAAGTCAGGCACCCGGGGAGACACCTGTTGTCCGTGGGAGGAATAGGGCCGTTGACATGCCTGGTGAAAATACCAAAAAAATCAGCTCTTCGGTGTGGAAGTATTTCACCAGAAATGCGGACAACATTTGTCAAGCCGTGTGTTGCCTTTGTCAAGCTGTAATAAGTAGGGGTAAGGACGTTAACCACCTCGGAACATCCTCCCTTATACGTCACCTGCAGCGCATTCATAATAAGTCAGTGACAAGTTCAAAAACTTTGGGCGACAGCGGAAGCAGTCCACTGACCAGTAAATCCCTTCCTCTTGTAACCAAGCTCACGCAAACCACCCCACCAACTCCCTCAGTGTCAATTTCCTCCTTCCCCAGGAATGCCAATAGTCCTGCATGCCATGTCACTGGCAATTCTGACGAGTCCTCTCCTGCCTGGGATTCCTCCGATGCATCCTTGCGTGTAACGCCTACTGCTGCTGGCGCTGCTGTTGTTGCTGCTGGGAGTCGATGGTCATCCCAGAGGGGAAGTCGTAAGCCCACTTTTACTACTTCCACCAAGCAATTGACTGTCCAACAGTCCTTTGCGAGGAAGATGAAATATCACAGCAGTCATCCTGTTGCAAAGCGGATAACTGAGGCCTTGACAACTATGTTGGTGTTAGACGTGCGTCCGGTATCCGCCGTTAGTTCACAGGGAACTAGACAATTTCTTGAGGCAATGTGCCCCCGTTACCAAATACCATCTAGGTTCCACTTCTCTAGGCAGGCGATACCGAGAATGTACACGGACGTCAGAAAAAGACTCACCAGTGTCCTAAAAAATGCAGTTGTACCCAATGTCCACTTAACCACGGACATGTGGACAAGTGGAGCAGGGCAGGGTCAGGACTATATGACTGTGACAGCCCACTGGGTAGATGTATGGACTCCCGCCGCAAGAACAGCAGCGGCGGCACCAGTAGCAGCATCTCGCAAACGCCAACTCTTTCCTAGGCAGGCTACGCTTTGTATCACCGGTTTCCAGAATACGCACAAAGCTGAAAACCTCTTACGGCAACTGAGGAAGATCATCGCGGAATGGCTTATCCCAATTGGACTCTCCTGTGGATTTGTGGCATTGGACAACGCCAGCAATATTGTGTGTGCATTAAATATGGGCAAATTCCAGCACGTCCCATGTTTTGCACATACCTTGAATTTGGTGGTGCAGAATTTTTTAAAAAACGACAGGGGCGTGCAAGAGATGCTGTCGGTGGCCAGAAGAATTGCGGGACACTTTCGGCGTACAGGCACCACGTACAGAAGACTGGAGCACCACCAAAAACGCCTGAACCTGCCCTGCCATCATCTGAAGCAAGAAGTGGTAACGAGGTGGAATTCAACCCTCTATATGCTTCAGAGGTTGGAGGAGCAGCAAAAGGCCATTCAAGCCTATACAATTGAGCACGATATAGGAGGTGGAATGTACCTGTCTCAAGCGCAGTGGAGAATGATTTCAACGTTGTGCAAGGTTCTGCAACCTTTTGAACTTGCCACACGTGAAGTCAGTTCAGACACTGCCAGCCTGAGTCAGGTCATTCCCCTCATCAGGCTTTTGCAGAAGAAGCTGGAGGCATTGAAGGAGGAGCTAAAAGGGAGCGATTCCGCTAGGCATGTGGGACTTGTGGATGGAGCCCTTAATTCGCTTAACAAGGATTCACGGGTGGTCAATCTGTTGAAATCAGAGCACTACATTTTGGCCACCGTGCTCGATCCTAGATTTAAAACCTACCTTGGATCTCTCTTTCCGGCAGACACAAGTCTGCTGGGGTTCAAAGACCTGCTGGTGACAAAATTGTCAAGTCAAGCGGAACGCGACCTGTCAACATCTCCTTCACATTCTCCCGCAACTGGGGGTGCGAGGAAAAGGCTCAGAATTCCGAGCCCACCCGCTGGCGGTGATGCAGGGCAGTCTGGAGCGACTGCTGATGCTGACATCTGGTCCGGACTGAAGGACCTGACAACGATTACGGACATGTCGTCTACTGTCACTGCATATGATTCTCTCACCATTGAAAGAATGGTGGAGGATTATATGAGTGACAGCATCCAAGTAGGCACGTCAGACAGTCCGTACTTATACTGGCAGGAAAAAGAGGCAATTTGGAGGCCCTTGCACAAACTGGCTTTATTCTACCTAAGTTGCCCTCCCACAAGTGTGTACTCCGAAAGAGTGTTTAGTGCCGCCGCTCACCTTGTCAGCAATCTGCGTACGAGGTTACTTCCAGAAAATGTGGAGAAGATGATGTTCATTAAAATGAATTATAATCAATTCCTCCGTGGAGACATTGACCAGCAGCAATTGCCTCCACAAAGTACACAGGGAGCTGAGATGGTGGATTCCAGTGGGGACGAATTGATAATCTGTGAGGAGCGGGATGTACACGGTGATATATCGGAGGATGATGATGAGGTGGACATCTTGCCTCTGTAGAGCCAGTTTGTGCAAGGAGAGATTAATTGCTTCTTTTTCGGTGGGGGTCCAAACCAACCCGTCATTTCAGTCACAGTCGTGTGGCAGACCCTGTCACTGAAATGATGGGTTGGTTAAAGTGTGCATGTCCTGTTTATACAACATAAGGGTGGGTGGGAGGGCCCAAGGACAATTCCATCTTGCACCTCTTTTTTCTTTCATTTTTATTTGCGTCATGTGCTGTTTGGGGAGTGTTTTTTGGAAGGGCCATCCTGCGTGACACTGCAGTGCCACTCCTAGATGGGCCAGGTGTTTGTGTCGGCCACTAGGGTCGCTTATCTTACTCACACAGCTACCTCATTGCGCCTCTTTTTTTCTTCTTTGCGTCATGTGCTGTTTGGGGAGTGTTTTTTGGAAGGGCCATCCTGCGTGACACTGCAGTGCCACTCCTAGATGGGCCAGGTGTTTGTGTCGGCCACTAGGGTCGCTTATCTTACTCACACAGCTACCTCATTGCGCCTCTTTTTTTCTTCTTTGCGTCATGTGCTGTTTGGGGAGTGTTTTTTGGAAGGGCCATCCTGCGTGACACTGCAGTGCCACTCCTAGATGGGCCAGGTGTTTGTGTCGGCCACTAGGGTCGCTTAGCTTAGTCATCCAGCGACCTCGGTGCAAATTTTAGGACTAAAAATAATATTGTGAGGTGTGAGGTATTCAGAATAGACTGAAAATGAGTGGAAATTATGGTTTTTGAGGTTAATAATACTTTGGGATCAAAATGACCCCCAAATTCTATGATTTAAGCTTTTTTTTAGGGTTTTTTGAAGAAAACACCCGAATCCAAAACACACCCGAATCCGACAAAAAAAATTCGGTGAGGTTTTGCCAAAACGCGGTCGAACCCAAAACACGGCCGCGGAACCGAACCCAAAACCAAAACACAAAACCCGAAAAATTTCAAGTGCACATCCCTAGTTCAGAATAGACTGGAAATGAGTGGAAATGAATGTTATTGATATTAATAATACCGTAGGATCAAAATTACCCCCAAAATCTGTGATTGTAGCTATTTTTATGTTTTTTTCAAAAATCATCCAGATCCAAAACCAAACCCCAAAAGGATAGTTTTGGCAAAACCTATCCAGATCCAAAACACGAGTGGGGATCCAGATCCAAAACACAAAACACAAAAAGTGCCCACCACACATCTCTAGTCTGAATGCAGCTCTGGGCAGGTGTGGCCAGACATTTTAGATCAGTGATCTACTGTAAAGGTAGAACGTTTATCGAGCTCTGACATTATATTCTAATTAAGAAGAATAGATTTTACTGGTTGTGTCACTCATCTGTACTAATCATATGTACATTTAATAAATAGAACTATGCCAACTCCCTCCCCATACAGCCCAGCAATAAATCAATAACATTTACATTTGTAAAATATATTTCTTTCCCATAACCAAATATTTCATATTTGCAATTAATAAATAGCTCTTTTTCTCCCTAGATCAATCCCACAGTCATTCAATTGCCCAGCATTTAAGGGCCCATCAACCCACCTACAGTATTAACAGGCCCCGCCTTGCCCCACTGTTAAATTACATAGACCCCTACCATTATTTCACAAAAAAATTATTGGGTCCCCACTCCCCATCCACAATTACTGTACATCATTTTTCTACACTGTTTGTATCTCGGGCAGCTTGACCAGCATTCGTGGTATGTCACATCACTTTATCTCAGCAAAGAAAATAAAAGAGAATGTGGCACCCACAGAGGAGAAGGGAGGAAGGGATCAGTTCAATCCACTGCTTGCAGTAAGGTGCCTGGTCCTGGAGGAGGTTACAACCAACCAGGAAACATATAGTGCATCAGTCCCACCCCATTACTGTTACTATTGGTACATGACCATCAATGGCATTTAGGGATGAAAACCTTGACAACTGAGGCTTGGAGAACATTTACAAGAGACTTTCTATGCTCACAAGTGTAATTTTGCCTTTAATAATAATAATTAAAAAAAAAAAGCAATTACTGTACATTAGTAGAATCATATAAATTCCTACAGTATATAAATGGCAAAAACATTAAACATTGACTTAAAAATATTCTTTTCTAGAAACCATCGATTATTCTTTACCTATCATTAACTTCCAGCAACTGGTACCATACCTGATGTACCATAAGCAGAACTACATAAGTAGCACCTTAGAAATAGTACAGTGCGTACAGATGGGTCCATGGTTATCTTGACTAGTTTGCTGCGCCTAGGCACAACATGGTTTATTAACATAAACCCTTCATCTATTGTTCTCTGCTGCAATACAATACAGAGAACAATACAGCAGGGGATTAAGTCATTACAGCAGGGGATTAAGGGGGTCATTCCGAGTTGATCGCTCGCTAGCTAGTTTTAGCAGCTGTGATAATGCTATGCAGCCACACACTGGGGAGTATATTTTAGCTTAGCAGAAGTGCGAACGCCTGTGCAGCCGAGCTCTGCAAAAACAGTTTGTGCAGTTTCTGAGTAGCTCTGAACCTACTCAGCGCTTGCAATCACTTCAGCCTATTCTTGTCCAGATTTGACATCATACACCCGCCTAGCGAATGCCCAGCTACGCCTGCGTTTTTTCAGACACGCCTGCGTTTTTGCAAACACTCTCTGAAAATGGTCAGTTGACACCCAGAAACGCCCCCTTCCTGTCAATCTTCTTGTGGCCGTCAGTGCGACTGATAACTTCGCTAGAACCTGTGCAAAACATCAACGGGCTTTGTACCCGTACGACGCGCGTGCGCATTGTGGTGCATATGCATGCGCAGAAATGCAGTTTTTTAGCCTGATCGCTGTGCTCCGAACAACGGCAGCTAGCGATCAACTCGGAATGACCCCCTAAATCCATACAGCAGGGGATTATGTCCGATTGGCCAGTCTCAGTTAATCCTACAGATGTATCCACATTTATCTTGGCGGTTAATAGGATTAACTGTGACTGGCCAGTCAGACTTAATCCCCTGCTGTAATGACTTAATCCCCTGCTGTATTGTTCTCTGTATTGTATTGCAGTTGAGAACAATAGCTGAAGGGTTTATGCTAATAAATCATGTTGAGACTAGGCGCACAAAACTACTCAAGATAACGGTGGATACATCTGTATTAAAGGTCAAGATAAACGTGGACCCATCTGTATGTGGTGGTATTGGATAACATATAAGAAAGTTCCATGCAGCAATGTTGGTAAGCAGTAGTCTCCCAGACAGCCATGAAATGTTGTCTCTGAATAAGTTTATGTCAAAGAGAAGCTTGTGTATGGGTAAGAGCAAACATGCATTACCAATGTTTCCAAAGCTGAGTCAACATTAAAGACGAGATTGGGGTAAGAACTCTAGTCAGCAATGACACCTTGTTGTCAGTAAAGAAACTCACAAAGAAAGGCAGTTGACATTCCAGCATGTTACATACAAGGATGACAATTGCATTATCCAAACAGGAGCTATACTTTGGCAGAAGGTAAAATCTGAGTCTGGACAGTCTCTAGAATTGATACACATTTATGGGACCTGAGGTAGAAAGAAGCATTTTCTTATGTTCATCTATGATCAGTCAAGATACTCAACAATCTACCTGATTTACAGGAGAAACTAATAGCATGTTTTGCTTAAGTGCAGCAGCAAGACCAAACTAATACATATCTACTGTATATTGAGACTGAATACATAAATGGTAGTACAGGCCATCTTACGAAACAAATTGTCATAAAGGGTTTATCTGAAGTCAAGCTGATCCACAACTGCCTACCAAATACAAAGATAAACAATGGATGTAGTTGCTTTGCTACTTAGACAACTTGGTCATCGCTCATAAGGAAGAGACAGTATGACTTTAGAAATCAGCAGAGTCCTGAACCAGTTTAGGACTACACAAACCAAAGGTACATCACAATCTGAACTTGGTAGGAGAAGAGTATCTTCTACCTACAGCAACAATAAGAGCTACAGTACAGACAAGCTGCAACAGCATTTATATACGTGATAACTACACATACAGATATTGCAGTACAATAGGAGTTCTCTGTAGACGTGTAAGCGCTACCACAGAGATTGTTTTGAGAAGTGAATGGAGTCAAGAAAGTTATGCAATATCTTAAACACATCCAAGACATGGATTTGATGATATCAGTGTACAGAGGGAAAAAGTAGCAGGTGCACTGTCTCACACTAGCTCAACCTGTAATAACCAGAGGCACTTAGCATATTCCTGGCCAGGGCTATGAGCTTACCCACCGCATCAAGATAGCCTCTCATTGGGTAAGTCCCTAACACTAACTATAGGGGTTCAGGTCCGGGGGACAGGACACCCCAGAGCCACCCAGCCAGACAACCCCAGGGCATCGCAAGAGTGATACAAATAAAGAGTTAAAGAGGTAGGAGCAGCTGCTGCTGCATGTGTGAGTAATGTGAGGAGTAAAAGAAAATAATGTGAAAGTGTTACATATATATAAGACAAACTATAAGTGCCATAGTGTAAAGAAATAGTGTTAAATTGCGATGTCCCAGGGACGTCCAGCCACGGCAGGCACAGGGAGCCCCGCACACCAGAGAATCCCCCCAATATTGTCTGCCATAGTAAACCAAAATGTAGGAGTCTTACCTCAGTGTGCTCATTCCACATATGCAGGCAAAGTGCTAGACTATTTAAAATCAGTGAGGGTAGGTGGGGCAGGGTGCTAAATTAGGATGAAGATGTCTCCTACCTTCAGAAATATGTAGTCCAGTCTAATCTGAACACCTCACACCTCACAATATTATTTTTAGTCCTAAAATTTGTACCGAGGTCGCTGGATGACTAAGCTAAGCGACCCAAGTGGCCGACACACACACCTGGCCCATCTAGGAGTGGCACTGCAGTGTCAGACAGGATGGCAGATTTAAAAAATAGTCCCCAAACAGCACATGATGCGAAGAAAAAAAGAGATGCAATGAGGTAGCTGTGTGACTAAGCTAAGCGACCCAAGTGGCCGACACAAACACCTGGCCCATCTAGGAGTGGCATTGCAGTGTCACGCAGGATGTCCCTTCCAAAAAACACTCCCCAAACAGCACATGATGCGAAGAAAAAAAGAGATGCAATGAGGTAGCTGTGTGACTAAGCTAAGCGACCCAAGTGGCCGACACAAACACCTGGCCCATCTAGGAGTGGCATTGCAGTGTCAGACAGGATGGCAGATTTAAAAAATAGTCCCCAAACAGCACATGATGCAAAGAAAAAAAGAGGTGCAATGCGGTAGCTGTGTGACTAAGCTAAGCGACCCAAGTGGCCGACACAAACACCTGGCCCATCTAGGAGTGGCACTGCAGTGTCAGACAGGATGGCACTTTAAAAAATAGTCCCCAAACAGCACATGATGCATAGAAAAAAAGAGGTGCACCACGGTCGCTGGATGGCTAAGCTAAGCGACCAAAGTGACCGACACAAACACCTGGCCCATCTAGGAGTGGCACTGCAGTTTTCTAGCGAGAGGATGAGTGCTTCCATCCTCATGTGAATCTGAACCACTAGCCATGAACATAGGCCAGGGCCTCAGCCGTTCCTTTCCACTCCGTGTCGTAAATGACATATTGGCAAGTTTACGCTTCTCATCAGACGCTTTTAATTTTGATTTTTGGGTCATTTTACTGAACTTTTGTAGTATACTTGATGACACAGAGGTAGAGCAGTGGACTACTGTACCGTACTGCTATATATATATATATACTGGTGGTCACAGCAACATTCTGCACTGTCCCCTCCTACTATATACTGCGCTCAACTAAAATGCAGCACAGGTATGGATGCATAGTATACTTGACGACACAGAGGTAGAGCAGTGGACTACTGTACCGTACTGCTATATATATACTGGTGGTCACAGCAACATTCTGCACTGTCCCCTCCTACTATATACTGCGCTCAACTAAAATGCAGCACAGGTATGGATGCATAGTATACTTGACGACACAGAGGTAGAGCAGTGGACTACTGTACCGTACTGCTATATATATACTGGTGGTCAGCAAAATTCTGCACTGTCCTCCTACTATATATATACTGCGCACAACTAAAATGCACCACAGGTATGGATGGATAGTATACTTGACGACACAGAGGTAGGTAGAGCAGTGGACTACTGTACCGTACTGCTATATAATACTGGTGGTCAGCAAAATTCTGCACTGTCCTCCTACTATATACTACAATGCAGCACAGATATGGAGCGTTTTTCAGGCAGAGAACGTAGATATTTTCAGCACACTGAGCACAGATATTTGCAAGCACACTGAGCACAGATATTTGCAGCACACTGAGCAGATATTTGCAGCACACTGAACACAGAAACTGAGAGAACGCTGCACGTCCTCTCGCTATCATCTCTAATGCACGAGTGAAAATGGCGGCGACGCGCGGCTCCTTATATAGAATACGAATCTTGCGAGAATCCGACAGCGGGCTGATGACGTTCGGGCGCGCTCGGGTTAACCGAGCAAGGCGGGAGGATCCGAGGCTGCCTCAGAACCGAGTAAAATGGGTGAAGTTCGGGGGAGTTCGGATCTCGAGGAACCGAACCCGCTCATCACTAGTCCATGGTGTTATTTACTACAGGTATTGTTCTCTAATTTGAAGGTTGCTTAACTATGGTTTCTTCTGTTAAAAAAAGTATTTTTAAAATTCATTGTCACAAAAAATTGGATCTCTGCATTTTTGGGGGAGTAAACCTTTTCCAAGCCAGAGGTTTTTGGCAAGATGTTGATATATATCACATAAATGCATTCATCTATACACCCTGGAGCAGAGACAAAGTTGGCCACAATTGTGCAGAAAATAGCGGACCGAAAAACCTACATATGCAAATCTCCAATAACAAGATGCATGGAGGTCTGCAACAGAAACATCTAGGCAGGGCCGGTGCTAGGGTGTTCGGCGACCCCTGCAAACTATAAATTTGCGCTCTCCCATACTTTACAAAGGGACAGCACACATAATGCTTTTACACATAATGCCCCCTGCAGTAGTGATACTTACACACGTAACGCCCCTTGTACCAGTGACGCTTATACAAGACGCAGTGACGCTTACACATGTAACGCCCCCTGCAACAGTGACGCTTACACACGTAACGCCCCCTTCAGCAGTGACGCTTATACACGTAACGCACCCTGTAGCAGTGACGCTTGCACATGTAAAGCCCCCTGTACCAGTGATGCTTACACACGTAACGCCCCCTGTACCAGTGATGCTTACACACGTAATTCCCCCTTCACCAGTGACGCTTACACACGTAACGTTCCCTGTACCAGTGACGCTTGCACGCGTAACGCCCCCTGTACCAGTGACGCTTACACACGTAACGCCCCCTGTACCAGTAACGCTTACACACATAACGCCCCTGTACCAGTGACTCTTACACACGTAACGCCCCCTTTACCAGTGACGTTTGCACACGTAACGCCCCCTGTAGCAGTGACGCTTATACAAGATGCACATCCCCCTATAGCAGTGACGCTTACACACATTATGCTACACAGTCCCACATATACATACACATACCGTCCAACTGTACCTTTTTAGCAGGTACAGTACCTTTTTTTTATGGTCTGTACCGATTTTTAGCTCTAGAAACTTCCATTGAAAGCATAGGGAAAGGGGCGTGGCCACGCCACCTTTACCCGTGGCCACGCCACCTTTCCTAATTTGTACCTATTTTGTATGTGTGAAATGTTGGAGGGTATGCATACACACACATCCTGTACATACATTACACACATACAGTACAATCACACATACAGTACACACACATACATGTACACACACACACACACACACACACACACACACACACACACACACACACACACACACACACACACACTATACATATACTGTACATTCACACACACTTTCACTCACTCTTTCTATCCACTTACATAAAGAAGTCTGGCAACTCGTCCTTCTGTTTTAGCAGGCATCAGCCTGGCCCCATGTAGCTCCGCCCCTTATTCCCATGTAGCTCTGCCCCCTTTAGATCTGCCCAGCACACTGCGCTGTGAGCCTGAGGTGAGTCCGTGACAGGGGAGGGGGAGAGGAGGCTTCATGATGCCGGCGACGCTGCCTGTCATAGAGTGTGACAGGCGCAGCAGCCGGCATCAGCAGTGGAACTCAGCACAGGGATACTGAGCTGGGACAGTGCCTCTGTCTGGCGTCTACCTGCTTTGTATCCCTTTGCTGAGCGGTAAGCGCCGGGCCTGCATCTAGGACAGAAGAGGCTCTTATATGAAGTCTATCTGGAGTGCCACTGAAAGGGTTAAAGTAGAAATTGTTGGACAGTAGTTTCATTTTGGGGAAGCAGCATATTCTACATCCCCTTGCATTCCCGCTTACCGTCAGTAACTGCCTGTTACTGACTCCACCCAGTGCTGCCACCACCAGGCTCCTTATTTCCGTGGCACCTGAAACCACATTTCTGCTCAGGCTTCTACCGTCTGCACCAGGCAAACTGCTTGCTGCTGTGTATGTGTCAATGTGTGTATGCTTTTTGCCACACCTCCTGTCTGGTGTAACTTGACCCACACTGATCGTAGACCTAGACCAGATCCAGTATGGTAGCCTGGCAGAGGGCTGTGCTTGGAGACACTAGGCTTACCCTGGACAGCCGGAGAACGGGACTGCTATTGGGCATTCCTGGGTGTCTGGAAGGCAGTCATCGTCTTGAGGCAAATTATGTTTATTAGCTCAAATCAAGTCCTGAGAAGGACTCTCCCTGTTACTAGTGATGAGTGGGTTCGGATCCTCGGGATCCGAACCCGCCCGAACTTCACCTTTTTTTTCACGGGTCCGAGCGACTCGGATCCTTACGCCTTGCTCGGTTAACCCGAGCGCGCCCGAACGTCATCATCCCGCTGTCGGATTCTCGCGAGATTCGGATTCTATATAAGGAGCCGCGCGTCGCCGCCATTTTTCACTCGTGCATTGGAAATGATAGTGAGAGGACGTGGCTGGCGTCCTCTCACTTTGTTTCAGGGGGCTGCAAATATCTTTATTCTGGGGACCAGCAGTATTATAGGAGGAGTACAGTGCAGAGTTTTGCTGACCAGTGACCACCAGTATTATACGTTCTCTGCCTGAAAAATGCTCCATATCTGTGCTCAGTGTGCTGCATATATCTGTGCTAACACTGCTTTATTGTGGGGACTGGGGACCACCAGTATATTATATAGGAGGAGTACAGTGCAGAGTTTTGCTGACCAGTGACCACCAGTATTATACGTTCTCTGCCTGAAAAACGCTCCATATCTGTGCTCAGTGTGCTGCATATATCTGTGCTCACACTGCTTTATTGTGGGGACTGGGGACCACCAGTATATTATATAGGAGGAGTACAGTGCAGAGTTTTGCTGACCAGTGACCACCAGTATTATACGTTCTCTGCCTGAAAAATGCTCCATATCTGTGCTCAGTGTGCTGCATATATCTGTGCTAACACTGCTTTATTGTGGGGACTGGGGACCACCAGTATATTATATAGGAGGAGTACAGTGCAGAGTTTTGCTGACCAGTGACCACCAGTATTATACGTTCTCTGCCTGAAAAACGCTCCATATCTGTGCTCAGTGTGCTGCATATATCTGTGCTCACACTGCTTTATTGTGGGGACTGGGGACCACCAGTATATTATATAGGAGGAGTACAGTGCAGAGTTTTTCTGACCAGTGACCACCAGTATTATACGTTGATCTATTTCTGGCATATAATTCCACACATTAAAAAATGGAGACCAAAAATGTGGAGGGTAAAATAGGGAAAGATCAAGATCCACTTCCACCTCGTGCTGAAGCTGCTGCCACTAGTCATGGCCGAGACGATGAAATGCCATCAACGTCGTCTGCCAAGGCCGATGCACAATGTCATAGTAGAGAGCATGTAAAATCCAAAAAAATAAAGCTCAGTAAAATGACCCAAAAATCTAAATCAAAATCGTCTGAGGAGAAGCGTAAACTTGCCAATGTGCCATTTACGACACGGAGTGGCAAGGAACGGCTGAGGCCCTGGCCTATGTTCAAGGCTAGTGGTTCAGCTTCACCTGAGGATGTAAGCAGTCATCCTCCTGCTAGAAAACTTAAAAGAGTTAAGATGGCAAAAGCACAGCAAAGAACTGTGCGTTCTTCTAAATCACAAATCCCCAAGGAGAGTCCAATTGTGTCGGTTGCGATGCCTGACCTTCCCAACACTGGACGGGAAGAGGTTGCGCCTTCCACCATTTGCACGTCCCCTGCAATTGCTGGAAGGAGCACCCGCAGTCCAGTTCCTGATAGTCAAATTGAAGATGTCACTGTTGAAGTACACCAGGATGAGGATATGGGTGTTGCTGGCACTGGGGAGGAAATTGACAAGGAGGATTCTGATGGTGAGGTGGTTTGTTTAAGTAAGGCACCCGGGGAGACACCTGTTGTCCGTGGGATGAATATGGCCATTGACATGCCTGGTCAAAATACAAAAAAAATCACCTCTTCGGTGTGGAATTATTTCAACAGAAATGCGGACAACTGGTGTCAAGCCGTGTGTCACCTTTGTCAAGCTGTAATAAGTAGGGGTAAGGACGTTAACCACCTAGGAACATCCTCCCTTATACGTCACCTGGACCGCATTCATCAGAAGTCAGTGACAAGTTCAAAAACTTTGGATGACAGCGGAAGCAGTCCACTGACCACTAAATCCCTTCCTCTTGTAACCAAGCTCCTGCAAACCACACCACCAACTCCCTCAGTGTCAATTTCCTCCTTACACAGGAAAGCCAATAGTCCTGCAGGCCATGTCACTGTCAAGTCTGACGAGTCCTCTCCTGCCTGGGATTCCTCCGATGCATCATTGAGTTTAGCGCTGCTGTTGTTGCTGCTGGGAGTCGATCGTCATCCCAGAGGGGAAGTCGGAAGACCACTTGTACTACTTCCAGTAAGCAATTGACTGTCCAACAGTCCTTTGCGAGGAAGTTGAAATATCACAGCAGTCATCCTGCTGCAAAGCGGATAACTCAGGTCTTAGCAGCCTGGGCGGTGAGAAACGTGTGTACGGAATCCACCGTTAATTCATAGGCAACTAGAGACTTGATTGAGGTACTGTGTCCCCGGTACCAAATACCATCTAGGTTCAATTTCTCTAGGCAGGCGATACCAAAAATGTACACAGACGTCAGAAAAAGAGTCACCAGAGTCCTAAAAAATGCAGTTGTACCCAATGTCCACCTAACCACGGACATGTGGACAAGTGGAGCAGGGCAGACTCAGGACTATATGACTGTGACAGCCCACTGGGTAGATGTATTGCCTCCCGCAGCAAGAACAGCAGCGGCTGCACCAGAAGCAGCATCTCGCAAACGCCAACTCGTTCCTAGGCAGGCTACGCTTTGTTTCACCGCTTTCCAGAAGAGGCACACAGCTGACAAACTCTTACGGAAACTGGGGAACATCATCGCAGAATGGCTTACCCCAATTGGACACTCCTGGGGATTTGTGACATCGGACAACGCCACCAATATTGTGCGTGCATTACATCTGGGCAAATTCCAGCACGTCCCATGTTTTGCACATACATTGAATTTGGTGGTGCATAATTATTTAAAAAATGACAGGGGCGTGCAAGAGATGCTGTCGGTGGCCCGAAGAATTGCGGGCCACTTTCGGCCTTCAGCCACCGCCTGCCGAAGACTGGAGCACCAGCAAACAGTCCTGAACCTGCCCTGCCATCATCTGAAGCAAGAGGTGGTAACGAGGTGGAATTCAACCCTCTATATGCTTCAGAGGATGGAGGAGCAGCAAAAGGCCATTCAAGCCTATACATCTGCCTGCGATATAGGCAAAGGAGGGGGAATGCACCTGACTCAAGCGCAGTAGAGAATGATTTCAACGTTGTGCAAGGTTCTGCAACCCTTTGAGCTTGCCACACGTGAAGTCAGTTCAGACACTGCCAGCCTGAGTCAGGTCATTCCCCTCATCAGGCTTTTGCAGAAGAAGCTGGAGACATTGAAGGAGGAGCTAAAACAGAGCGATTCCGCTAGGCATGTGGGACTTGTGGATGGAGCCCTTAATTCGCTTAACCAGGATTCACGGGTGGTCAATCTGTTGAAATCAGAGCACTACATTTTGGCCACCGTGCTCAATCCTAGATTTAAAACCTACGTTGTATCTCTCTTTCCGGCAGACACAAGTCTGCAGAGGTTCAAAGACCTGCTGGTGAGAAAATTGTCAAGTCAAGCGGAACGTGACCCGTCAACAGCTCCTCCTTCACATTCTCCCGCAACTGGGGGTGCGACGAAAAGGCTAATAATTGTGAGCCCACCCGCTGGCGGTGATGCAGGGCAGTCTGGAGCGAGTGCTGACATCTGGTCCGGACTGAAGGACCTGCCAACGATTACTGACATGTCGTCTACTGTCACTGCATATGATTCTGTCACCATTGAAAGAATGGTGGAGGATTATATGAGTGACCGCATCCAAGTAGGCACGTCAGACAGTCCGTACGTATACTGGCAGGAAAAATAGGCAATTTGGAGGCCCTTGCAGAAACTGGCTTTATTTTACCTAAGTTGCCCCCTCTCCAGTGTGTACTCCGAAAGAGTGTTTAGTGCAGCCGCTCACCTTGTCAGCAATTGGCGTACGAGGTTACTTCCAGAAAATGTGGAGAAGATGATGTTCATCAAAATGAATTATAATCAATTCCTGCGTGGAGACATTCACCAGCAATTGCCTCCAGAAAGTACACAGGGACCTGAGATGGTGGATTCCAGTGGGGACGAATTAATAATCTGTGAGGAGGGGGATGTACACAGTGAAAGGGGTGAGGAATCGGACGATGAGGAGGAGGTGGACATCTTGCCTTTGTAGAGCCAGATTGTGCAAGGAGAGATTGATTGCTTCTTTTTTGGTGGGGGCCCAAACCAACCAGTCATTTCAGTCACAGTCGTGTGGCAGACCTTGTGGCTGAAATGATGGGTTTGTTAAAGTGTGCATGTCCTGTTTATACAACATAAGGGTGGGTGGGAGGGCCCAAGGACAATTCCATCTTGCACCTCTTTTTTCTTTCATTTTTTCTTTGCATCATGTGCTGTTTGGGAACTATTTTTTTTAAGTGCCATCCTGCCCGACACTGCAGTGCCACTCCTAGATGGGCCAGGTGTTTGTGTTGGCCACTTGTGTCGCTTAGCTTAGTCATCCAGCGACCTCGGTGCAAATTTTAGGACTAAAAATAATATTGTGAGGTGTGAGGTGTTCAGAATAGACTGAAAATGAGTGGAGATTATGGTTATTGAGGTTAATAATACTATGGGATCAAAATGACCCCCAAATTCTATGATTTAAGCTGTTTTTGAGGGTTTTTTGTAAAAAAACACCCGAATCCAAAACACAACCGAATCCGACAAAAAATTTTCAGGGAGGTTTTGCCAAAACGCGTCCGAATCCAAAACACGGCCGTGGAACCAAATCCAAAACCAAAACACAAAACCCGAAAAATGTCCGGTGCACATCACTACCTGTTACCAGGGGAATATCATACAATAAGATGTTCACAGCAGAATGGAGCGAGATGTTATACACACACTGAGGATTGCAGGTCCCTCCCTCTTTTTATCTCAATTCTACACACCATACCACAGGGGTAATCCCGCCCTGTTTCTTTTCCATCCAACCAAACTATCTTACACAATATATAAATAAAGAAGATATATACAGACTTGACTTAAAGGAGGCATACAGGAAATGTATCCTATCCAATTATTTCCATTAATGCCCAACAGCCGGATAATAAAATATTCATTTCTTTAAATTGTATTCAACTATAAGACATTAAAATTCACCTCAACGCCTTTTTTGGTTCTTGAACTCCTTCGTGACTTGAGTAGAGTACAACAGTGTTTATATAGTATCATATGTTATATTTGTCCCAAGTGCTATGATAAATATGTAATCTGCTGCTACTGAGTACCGGAAAAACTAGCTATTTTATACAAATATACAGTCACAGTCATACTGCCTTTCAGAAAAATATATACTATACTATTTATTAAAATGACAGATTTCGTAAACGTCCGGTGATCCACCGGCAACATTTCCAGTTATGTATTCAATGAAGTGATAGAGCCCGAATCTACATTGCTGTGTTTATGTCTTGTTATCTAGTGTTATAATAACACTTTACAATGAGATGTTTTAGTCTTTGGTGGAGTATTGCGTCGTAAGACCACCCAGCTATCAATGTCTATAACTAGCACGTGGAGGCCACACACACTACTGAGCCTCATTTTGACTTGTTTTAAGGACATTACATCAAAGTTGGATCAGCCTGTAGTGTGTTTTCCACTTTAATTTTGAGTGTGACTCCAAATCCAGACCTCCATGGGTTAATAAATTTGATTTCCATTGATAATTTTTGTGTGATTTTGTTGTCAGCACATTCAACTATGTAAAGAACAAAGTATTTAATAAGAATATTTCATTCATTCAGATCTAGGATGTGTTATTTTAGTGTTCCCTTTATTTTTTTGAGCAGTATATATATATATATATATATATATATATATATATACAAAACAGATACTCTCCCTTTTGCGCTATTAAACAGAAAGTGAGAAAGGATTGGGTTAAGGCTGCCAAATTCCACTAAGTCCCTTGTTAGGAGGGACTAAAAAGATACAAATATGTGCCAGTAGAGGAATGGGCGCACTTGGGTTGTTTTTCCACCCAATATTCAATGGGGAAAAACAGCAGTCTCCCTAAGATATTTACTCCTAATTCGTGAGCATAAAACCACATTTAACATGTTCCATGTAAAATTTATTACAACATAAAAGCAATGATATAAAACGGTATAGTATCTCTTCTTGCAGATAACACCATATAGTACAGAGGACCAGTTGAAATAACTTTGATAGATTCCTCCTTCTCCTTTGACAATTCGGAGATTTGATGTTTATGAACAAATAACCCGACGCGTTTCGTCTTACTCTAAGACTTCATCAGGGGTATGTCTCTAGTGCTTGATAAATACTGTTAGTGCATCAATGAAATGGCAATTACGTATTCTGGATACTTGAAAAAACCACACACCGGTGGGGTACACAGGTGAAAGTTAGATTAAGCCTTATGGTTAAGTGCTTGAATAACAAGTTCAAACGCATAGGCCTGAACGCAAGTTCAAATAGGTATGTGACCTTATGATTCAGGGATTTGGATAACAAGTTCAAATACACAGGTCTACCACAATTTCATATGCGTGTGTAACCTTACCAGTAGCTACAATAGCTTCAAGTCACTGGTTGTGACTTGAAGCTATTGTAGCTACTGGTAAGGTTACACACGCATATGAAATTGTGGTAGACCTGTGTATTTGAACTTGTTATCCAAATCCCTGAATCATAAGGTCACATACCTATTTGAACTTGCGTTCAGGCCTATGCGTTTGAACTTGTTATTCAAGCACTTAACCATAAGGCTTAATCTAACTTTCACCTGTGTACCCCACCGGTGTGTGGTTTTTTCAAGTATCCAGAATACGTAATTGCCATTTCATTGATGCACTAACAGTATTTATCAAGCACTAGAGACATACCCCTGATGAAGTCTTAGAGTAAGACGAAACGCGTCGGGTTATTTGTTCATAAACATCAAATCTCTGAATTGTCAAAGGAGAAGGAGGAATCTATCAAAGTTATTTCAACTGGTCCTCTGTACTATATGGTGTTATCTGCAAGAAGAGATACTATACCGTTTTATATCATTGCTTTTATGTTGTAATAAATTTTACATGGAACATGTTAAATGTGGTTTTATGCTCACGAATTAGTAGTAAATATTTTAGGGAGACTGCTGTTTTTCCCCATTGAATATTGGGTGGAAAAACAACCCAAGTGCGCCCATTCCTCTACTGGCACATATATATATATATATATATATATATATATATATATACACATACACACTGTACAAATCTATATATATATATATAGTATATATACAATATATATATATATATATATATATATCAATCTAACTGTGTTTCTTTAGTGCCTTTAAATGTTCAGAATGATCTACTGTATACAATGCTCACTCACTCGTTTATATCTTTATGTTTTGCTGATGGAGTACTTGCGATGTCTCATGCTATCTTTAATTCTTGTATTCAACTGAATCTGCCATGTCTTGTACAAGCATACATTTTTCTTAAAACACAGGCGAGAAAACAGATGTGAGTGTCTTTGTCAATATACACACACCTAAGCCCAAGTGATTTTATACAAAGCTTTCCTTGGGAGATCCCAGCTGCATATGATGCATTATTTTCTCTCACAACCTTCAAACAGAAGTGTCTCCATATTTAAAACATTATGCCCCGTAAGCGTTCAAGATCTAAGATAACAGCCTCGGGCACCAGCATATTTTATTGGCAATGTTCTATTCGGTGTAGAGAAAATATCTTGCCACAACTACGGTAGATAGAAGTGGCATATTACAGCTGAAATTCTGTTATCATTTATATGGTGGATGATGCATTTTTAAACATCATTAATAAGACTAATGTGCAGTGCTGACATGAAAGTGGCAGTGTTATTTTTTTATTTATAGATTTAAATGATCCAATTAGGCAGAAATGGTCTTTCAGCGTTCATTGATGTTGCTACGAGGCAGGTGCTGACCTGCTGGCAAATGCTCCCCAGTGTGTAGAGACTGAAGAAGCAGTTTCTTACCAGGAATATTAACTACAGGTTTGCTCCTGATATATATGGACGCTGCTTCTGAACCTAATCAGCTCCTTGGAGACCTTAGAGAATGAATCCAACCAGTTTCTTGTATTCGCAACTATTAAAATAAACCCGTTTCTCCATCCTCAGGCATTTTTTATGGATTCTATCTGCAAATCATCTTTCATTATAAAGAAAAGAACAGAAACCTAAATTGTGCATTTGTAATAACATACTTTAAAAGTAGCATTTTATTGTTCACATTCCTCTAATGGAAACACCTTTTTATTTGCTATATAAATAGCATATTTAAAATATGCCTACTCTTTGCAGGAATGTACATAGATAACAGCTCGGATGTGTACAGACTCCCTGACTTTGGTTTTGGTTCTAAGTCATTGATTTGGTTATGGTTAGTGCTTTGGTTTTTGATCTGGATTTCTTTAAAAATTGCTAAAAGCAACCAAAATTGTGTAATTTACACCTGTTTTTGTTCTTACAGTATTACTAACATAAACAGCATTTACAGTATTTGCAGTCATTTCCAGTTTAATAATCCTGGGGATTTGTGATATCGGACAACGCGACCAATATTGTGCGTGCATTACATCTGCCATCACCTGAAGCAGGAGGTGGAAACAAGGTGGAATTCAACACTCTATATGCTTCAGAGGATAGAGGCGCAGCAAAAAGCCATTCAAGCCTATACATTCACCTACGATATAGGCAAAGGAGGGGGAATGCACTTGACTCGAGCAGTGGAGAATGATTTCCGTCTTGTGCAAGGTTCTCCAACCCTTCGAACTTGCCACACGTGAAGTCAGTTCAGACATTGCTAGCTTGAGTCAGGTCATTCCCCTCATCAGGCTTTTGCAGAAGCAGCTGGAGAAATTGAAGGAGGAGCTAAAACGGAGCGATTCTGCAAAGTATGTGAGAATTGTGGATGGAGCCCTTCATTCGCTTTGCCAGGATTCAAGGGTGGTCAATCTGTTGAAATCAGAGCACTACATTTTGGCCACCGTTCTCGATCCTAGCTTTAAAACCAACGTTGTATTTATCTTTCCGGCAGACACAAGTCTGCTGGGGTTCAAAGACCTGCTGGTGAGAAAATTGTCAACTCAAGCGGAACGTGACCCGTCAACAGCTCCTCCTTCATTTTCTCCCGCAACTGGGGCTGCAAGCAAAAGGATAAGATTTCCTATCCCACCCACTGGCGGTGATGCAGGGCAGTCAGGAGCGAGTGCTGATATCTGGTCTGGACTGAAGGACCTGCCAACAATTACTGACATGTCTACTATCACTGCATATGATTCTGTCACCATTGAAAGAATGGTGGAGGATTATATGAGTGACAGCATCCAAGTAGGCATGTCAGACAGTCCGTATGTACAGTATACTGGCAGGAAAAATAGGCAATTTGGATGCCCTTGCACAAACTGGCTTTATTTTACCTAAGTTGCCCCCCCCCCCCATCCAGTGTGTACTCCGAAAGAGTGTTTAGTGCAGCCGGTAACCTTGTCAGCGATCAGCGTAGGAGGTTACTTTACAAAATGTGGAGAAGATGATGTTCATCAAAATTAATTATAAATTTCTCCAGGAATACCTTTACCAGCAATTGCCTCCAAAAAGTACACAGGGACCTGTGATGGTGGATTCCAGTGGGGACAAATTAATACTCTGTGAGAAGGAGGATGTACACAGTGAAAGGGGTGAGGAAGTGGAGGACGAGGTCGACATTTTGCCTCTGTAGAGCCAGTTTGTTTGTATTACACCTTTCAGATTGCCAAAATAACATGGCTTTTTACCAGGTTGTTGCCGAGTCAACCCGGGTCGAGGTGCGGTGTGAAAGCGCCAAACTGAACATCCCAGGACGTCCGACCCAGTATTTCAACCTGGGTTAAAAAGAAGGGTTAAACATGTGTTGGACCCGGCTTATCGTGCACTAAAAAGCTACAGTCCCGGGATATTCGACCCGCCTCTGAAGAAATAATGCTGATTGGATGTTTCCAGTCAGCTGAGGTCTCTTTACTGTACTGCACTGTGAGCTCATGTTTGTAAACCAGCACATTTCTGCACTCCTTTGGACCAGTTCTGCTCTCCTTTGGACCTAGTTTTGCACTCTTTTGGACCTCATTAGCCATGGCAAACTGGAGTGATGAGGAAGTCAGGGAGTTTCTGTGTATCAGTGGTGAAGAAGAAATACGTAGGCAGATAACGGGTACAGTCAGGGATGCAATAACTTATCGCAACATCAGTAAAATGCTTAAGGCATCAGGATTTATTAGGTCCCAACAGCAGGTGGTCAATAAGTTGAAGGCACTCAAGAAACAATTTCACAAGGTTAACGACCACAATAGGAACCGCAGTGGGGTTGCCCGCATGGATTGGCAGTATTTTGAGCTGTCTGCCCACGTATTTGGCCATACCGCATTAAGCAGCTCTGTGACATTGTCATCCCGTCTGGCTGCCGCTGAAACTGCCAGGCCTGTGCTGCAGAACCACTTCCTCCTGTAGTGACCCCAGAGGCATGGTCATCTCCACCACCGTCACCTGTATTGTTTGTGGATGAACCTACATCATTGGCGGCTGATCCACTGCTGATGGAAGAAGAAGCCAATGTGTTGCCTGCAACACAGTTGGCAGATGAGACACAACCGGGACCTAGTCTGGCCGCAACAACCCAAATGCAGCCTTTAGGAGGATCATGTAAGTTAACGATTATATAGTCATACCAAAATCTGGACATACACTTCTCTTATTATTTGGTTACTTGTCACCCTATTCCAATGTATAGGCCAGAGAAAACATGTAGAAAGCGGCCAAATAATAAAATATTCAGAAGTAATTGGAGATGCATTACAAGTAAAAATAGTATTAAAAATGATAAATGTTGCAGTATATGAGGAGACCACAGACACGCTTGCTATCATCACTGCTGTTTTCTATATCCTCACTGCAAATCAAATTTTTAAAGAATTTTTTGATCACTTGCGCCCACAGTATATACTATACCGCCATGCAGGAGGAGGCCTAACAAGACAGAACAGGCAGCCAAAGCCATGAGCCATGATGACTGTTCTGCTGGATAAGCTTGAACAAATGGACGTAGTCATGGCAGCCAGGGAAGATGCTCACATGGACCATTTCCTGGCAGCGGAACAAGCCATGCAGAACAAATTTTTAGATCATTTAAGAGACATGCAGTCGCAAAATAACAGAGATGCTTGTGAGCGACAGAGGGAGAACCAGGAGTTTCTCGCCTCTTTATTTGGTAGTGAAAGTCAACACTTAGGGCACCCACATAATATGGATCCCCAATACAGGCACTCCTATCCCCATTTCAATCCTGCACCTTACCCAGCACCATATTAGTATAGTCATACCCAACAACCCCCTACACAGAGGCCGGTAGATCCTAATGCACCGGTGTATCAAAATTTACCTTAATTGCAAAGGTTTTTTTAGATTACCTGAGTATTTGGTGACTTCTTGTTGTTATTATATTTTTAAAAAACTTTAAGCATTAATAATATGGTATATATTAGCATAGTATTGTTATATGGTATTTACAAAGCTTGATTCGAATAAATGTAAAAGGTGTCACACCTGTTTTGTAAACCTTCAAAAATTTAATTTTTCAACAAAAAACAAAGTGTAGCACACATTAGCAGTTGTACATGGGCACAGTAGTAGAATGGCAATCATTTTTTTTTTTTAAACTATAACCAACAAAAAACATTTAAACTAACAAAGATGAAAGGTTGCCTCTTATTGCAGCCCTAATTTGTTCCGGACTTGCTGCATGGACACCCGAATATGACTCTGGTTCAAGTGCAGGATAGACACATTCAGAGTCCTGTACTGTGCACTCCGGTAGAAATTCCTCCCTCCACAATGCTGTCACAAGTTAGGCATAATCAAAAGGTCCACATCGTTTCTTTTCAAAAGACAACGCCAACGACCTTTCAACCTGACAACCGCGTTTTCTACAACCATTCTGGAGGAGCTTAGGGTGTGAGTATATCTTATCTGATTTTGGGTCAGCTGAACGTGTTGCGTGAACCCCTTCATCAACTATCTTCTCAAAGGGTAAGCTGCATCACCATTTATATGGACTGGTACTTCCACTCCATCAACTGTTTTAGATTTCTACAAAAAGAGTAAAAAAATACATTAAGAATAGGTATTATCATAGCAGCAGATTCCTCCGTGAGGGGCAGACTGGTGGCCACAGATGGGGTGTTGGTGTTTGCGGGTAAGATGGAATATTTGGGAGCAATGATGGAATCACGTTCTTTAGGATACATTACCCCCTGTTTTAATGCTCAGGACATCATATATATGCATGAACAACAGGGCCTGCTATAATAACATAGTTAAACAATTAAAATTTACTTACCTCTCTAGGGAAAAGCCAGCCGCCTTGCTTTACCTCTGCTAGCCAAAACAGTTCTGAATTGGCAAGTACCAGAGCATCATGTGCCCATCCAGGCCAACCGATAAATACATCTATGAAGCTGGGAAGTAAAAAAATTTGTTAGGAAATGTAGAAATATAATTATTTTTTTTAAAAAGGACCAAACATTCTTACCAATATTTTTGATCCACCACAGCTTGTAAAACTATGGAGTGCCACCCTTTTTGGATTTAATAATCAGCATTGTTATCGTGAGGGGCTATGATAGGAATGTTGGCTCTTAATGGTGTATGGAAGTTTGTGGTCTGCCTAGCGAGTGTTGGGGTCAATAGATCCAAGAGATAATGGAAGGTCTGCCGTGACATCCTGTAGTGTGATTTCCACTGGATATTCTGAAACTTAAGGATGTTGTGCATGAACGCTTGTCCATTCTGCCATTGTCTAGAACACAATCTTAGGTCAGAAGAGAGGTTGAGGTTCAGGATAGTTGATACCAATGCTGTAATGAGAGATCTCCTCCTACGCAGATATTGTCTCCGCGAAATATCCCTTTCAGACAAAAATTTCAACCTCCTCCCTCTTGTTAAATAGCTGCAGAAGAAACTACAGACAGTGAGAAGCTGTAATAACCTCTCACAGCCTGAACCCAGCAGCAGTACAGCTGAGACAATCATGAATTCCGGGCTCTGTGCTGGGACATGTTCTCTGTCGTCCATGATTGCTGCACTGTGAGCATTCCCCAGCCCCCTCTCTTTCTTGTAGAAAACTGGGAACCAATCAAGTCGTTTTAAAATGACATCACACTGCTTTTAACATGGTTGACCCGGGTTGAGCAAAAAGACACCAACACGGCAATATCCCGGGAATAAACCAGGTTAATATTGCGATGTGAACGTCTCCTACCCGGGTCGGAGCCGTGTTCAAATCCTGGGTCTGATCCGGGTTTGCGAAGTGAAAGGGATACTGTATAAGTTGCATTTTGTTGTTTTGGAAACTGCTGTTATTTATTATGTCATGAAAAAATACTGACTGTAGTGAATGGGCAATCTGCACCCATGAGGAAACTGTACAGGGAAGACCCCACCAAGCACATAATTATGTTTCTAAAGGGGAGGGTTAAGTCCACCACAGGAGCATCTGACATCTTAAGGGCTCTATTTATCAAAGGCTTAAAGCCCTAAATTCTGCAAGAAAATACCATTTTGCCCAGGATTAAGGGCTTTTGCCTGATTATTAAAGCCACCTTCTGGAGAAGGCTATTACCCGGCGCATTATATGATGCTTCCCTATACAATGCATGGGGAAACCTATTTATCATGGACTTAGGGATGCACGCGAGATAACATAATTTATTAGTAAAGCAAAGCACTTGTTTGCTTTTTTATATATTTTTTTCTTTTTATTAACAAAGATTATTTATGAAATATTTTTAATTTTTGTTGATTGTGGTAGTCTGAGTTCGGGCTTCTAGTCCCAGTGGGAATAAAAGTGCTGATAAGATGGCTCGTACATGTGCTCTTGGTCATCGGGAACCTTTTTTTTAAATTGCGGGAAACATTTTCGATTACTGTGATGAGCAGCAATAGAAAATATTTGATGGATGTAAAGCAAAAAAGAATAAAACATAATAATAAAATATTTCTTATGTATGGCAGGCTTTGTCTTTCCATTTATAACTGTACAATGTCACTGATAACATAAATGATGCTTTACTTGTTTGCAAAATGAGTAATAAAAATATCAAACATACTTCTCCACTCTTTTCACTGCTTCATGAATAGACCCCCTAGTCCTCGCTCTGGACATTATTAACGATCTGTACATTGTGTACCTACTAACTAGTATGCTGAAAAGCCTCTCTCAGGTCTGTCTCAGGACTCTAGCAGTCTCTTGTAGGACTTTTCTCTCTGTCTCTCACCTTAACTCCTTCCTGAGTCACTTTCTGGTGTATTTGAATTCTTTGGGACATAACTAATGTCTTCTCTAAGTGATCTTCTGTACTGGGATGCCTAAGCCCAAGCTGGGCTCTTTCATGACGGTGTGCTGGGCCTCTCTCCAGTCCTGCCTTCTGCAGGACACATAGCTCCTGCAGCCACCTATGGGTCTAGGCCATGATACACATGGGTTTGGTTGCACACCCTTTTTATCTTGAGGGGGTGGATCCTGGACTCCTGGGCCTGAACATTTTGCCAAATAATGCCATCTAGACTGTTATCAACACAGTACAGCCCATGGTAATAAGTACCTGCTACACCCCCCCCCCCACCTCCATGCCACTGTATATACGAGATGTCTGCAGTGTTGCCTAGAATGTTCCCTCTCCCTGTGCAACTCTCTTTATCATTCCCTAGCAGACATGTGTCATTTTGATATTGCAACCACTGATCTCAACTATGTTTGTTATACATGCAGATGTCATTAGCTAGTGGGTGTGTTTTCATCCAGAACCTGATATAGAAAAAGGTATTCCATCTTTGCTATCCCCTGTCTTAATGGGGGAGATTTATGAAAGCTTGGAGAAAGATACAGTGGAGAGACATAAAGTGCCAACCAATCATCTCCTGTCAGTTTACAGACTGTGGGGTCAGGCCCGGCGCTACCCGCTCGGTAAAGGCGCCAGGGAGGAGAGGCGCTTTCCTGGCACTCCATCCCGGCTGCTGCGCCTGGCCTCCCTGCTGCTGCTGCTGGCTAAGGGCGGGATGTACTAAGCTGTCCCGCCGCGTTAACTGCCTTCTCTACTCTCCCTTTGACTTTCTCCACGGTAACTGCCTCCCCCAGCCGGCGCTGCCGTTCGTTACCTTTTTTCTCACCGGGCCTCCCCTCGCTGGTATTACACTTGCTCCACCTCTTCACTGCCATGGCCACTCAGACTTCCCAAGCTGTGGCATGTGTGCATGCGCAAGAAAATAGCAAAGGGGGAGCGTGGCATCAACAACGCTGAGACCTGAGTGGCCGTGGCGGTGAAGAGGCGGAGCAAGTGTAATACCAGTGAGGGGAAGCCCAGGGAGAAAACAACAGGGAGCGTATGGCAGTGCCAGTTGGGGGAGGAGAAATGTTACCATACCACTGTGGTGTTATCTGTAAGCAGCGCTACTACTTGGGGCATTACGTGTAAGCAGCGCTACTACTGGGCCGTTACGTGTAAACTGCGCTACTACTGGGGGTGTTATTTGTAAGCTGCGCTAATACTGGGGGCGTTATTTGTAAGCTGGGCTACTACTGGGGTGTTACGTGTAAGCTGCGCTACTACTGGGGGCGTTATGTGTAAGTGGTGCTACTACTGGGGTCATTATGTGGAAGCGGCGCTACTACTGGTGCATTATGTGTATACTGCGCTACTACTGGGGGCGCTACATGTAAGCTGCGCTACTACTGGGGTCATTATGTGTAAGCGGCGCTACTACTGGGGTCGTTATGTGGAAGCGGCGCCACTACTGGAGCATTATGTGTAAGCTGTGATACAACTGGGGCGTTATTTGTAAGTAGCGCCACTACTGGGGGTGTTTTAAATGGGGGTACTATTGTGTGGCCATATCCCTTCCTTGTGAGACCACAACCTTTTATTGACAAGCGCTGTCCCTTTGTAAAGTATGGGAGGGCGCAAATTTATTGTTTGTAGGGGGGCACCGAACACCCTAGCACCGGCCCTGTGTGGGGTCTATGTACTAAGACTTGGAGAAAGATAAAGTGGATAGAGAAAAAGTCCCAACCAACCAGCTCCTAACTGACACACTTTGGGGGTAAAACAAATGATTGATGACCTAGCTAGGCTTGAAAAATGGTCAAAAATGTGGCAACTACAGTTTAATGCTAAAAAATGCAAAATCACTCACCTGGGTCTCAAAAACCCAAAGGCTAAATATAGTATCAAGGGTACTATAATGGAAACTACTGAGGAGGAAAGGGATTTAGAAGTCACTATTTCAAGTGACTTAAAGGCAGGAAAGCAATGCAACAAAGCAATGAGAAAGGCAAGTCAGATACTTGGTTGCATAGCGACAGGAATCAGTAGCAGGAAAATAGAAGTAATAATACCACTGTATAGGTCATTGGTACGGCCACATCTGGAATACTGTGTCCAGTTCTGGAGACCATATCTCCATAAGGATAGAAATACAGAGAGTGTACAAAGAAGGGCAACTAAAATGGTGCATGGCCTACATCACAAAACTTACCCGGAAAGGCTAAAAGATCTTAACATGTACAGTTTGGAGGAGAGAAGGGAAAGGGGGAATTGATAGAAACTTTCAAATATACCAAGGGTTTTAACAAAGCTCAGGAGGGAAACATTCTTCAAAGGAAGAGGAGTATTAGAACTCGAGGACATACACTGAGACTGGAGGGAGGCAGGTTCAGGGGAAATTTAAGGGAAAATTACTTCACAGAAAGGGTAGTGGACAAGTGGAATAGCATCAGAGGTGGTAGAGGCTAAGACTGTAGAGTAATTTAAACATTCTTGGGATGGACATATGAATATACTTACAAAGAATTAAGGTTCAAAAAGGGTTGAGATTACCTAAAGGATAAATAAAAGGGGCAGACTAGATGGGCCAAGTGGTTCTTATCTGCTGTCAAATTCTATGTTTCTATGTTTCTATTTAACTGTAGTTTTTCAAATTCAAATACTGCCTGTTTCATGACAGTTAGGAACTGATTGGCTGGTACTTTATCTTCTTCGATACATGTCTGCTGGCTGATAGAACCTGAGTTGTGCTACAATTGGATCCAATAAAGGACCCGGGGTTGGGGGAATGTAATTTAGGACCAACCATATTGGGCACATTCCATAATATAAAGACACTCATTAGATATATGATAATATATAGACACACCTTCTACATGTGATTATATACAGACACCCCTTCTACATGTAATAATATAGACACTCCTTCCACATGTAATAATATACAGACACTTCTTCCATATGTGATGATATGCAAACACTCCTTCCATATGCGATAATATACTAAGACACCTGCCATATGTTATATTATACAGACACACCAGACACTCCTTCCATTTGTAATAATTTGGGGGAGAACTTTTGGGGCGTGGAGCTCCTTGGATTGCTCTGGCTGGGCCACTTTGGGGCATCTTATATTTATTTCTAACACCTATATCACCCTGTGTTTGTTTTTATTTATGTAGCATTTTTCACATATCTTTTACACTTATAACACTGCGAACTTCACCTCTTAGCACTCTGACACCTTACTGCTGTCCTCTTTCTAACACTCAACAGCTTCCCTCACTTGCTTCACACTGATTTTTCACTTCTATCTGTCATTTGTGTGATGCCCTGGGGTGGTATGGCTGGGGTGATTTGGGTATGCAAATTATTATTGTTACGTCAATGCTGATTGGTTGCCATGGGAAACTTTTCTACTGGTTCACGTCTCCACTTTTATCCATGCTTAGTACATGTCCCCCTAAGTCCCAGCAAGGTAGCACATCCCATTATAAGAAGCTAGGGTGTGCAGTCCAGGCCCCCTCTCCACAATATATTTTATATTATGTGTGTGTGTATACATACCTGAGGGCTTGGGACACCCTCATCTTGATTAGCAACCCACACACTGCCTCTTAGGCTTTTAAACAGAGAACTAACATATGCTGACTGCACATAAGCCATAGGTAAGATCCTTTCAATTAGAAAGCAAGTTTGGGGGAGAACTTTTGGTGCATGGGGCTCCTTGGATTGACTTTGAGGCATCATCACCTTATACTTATTTCTAACACTTACAGTATATCACTGTTTGTTTTTATTTATGTAGCATTTTTCACATATCTTTTACACTTGCAACACTGATCAGCTAACCTCACTTTCTAACACTCTGACACCTTACTGCTGTCCTCTTTCTAATACTCAGGTGCTTCTTTCACCTGCTTAACTCTGATTTCTCACTTCTATCCCTTATCTGTGTGATGCCCTGGGGTGGTATGGTTGGGGTGATTTGGGGGTGCTCTGCACCCCAGAGGCAAACCCCTATAGTGTTAGGGACCTAACAAGGTCACCATGAAGCAAGTGGGCAGGCTCATATATTGCCATATATGCCAAGAACCTCAGATATGATGGTTGTTACAATTATAATTTAATGGTGTATGGTGCACCTGTACCCTTTTTCCTATATGTAATAATATACAGATACTCCTTCACATGTAGTAATATACTACAGACACTCCTTCCATATGCGATAATATACAGACACTCCTTTTATATCTATTAGTATACAGCCATACATTCCATACTGTGTGTCGTAATATACAGAGACACTCTTTCTGTATGTCATATAATACTTTTCATATATCATACAGGTTGTGTATCCCATTTCCGGAATGCTCGGGACCAAGAGCATTCCGGATATAGGATTTTTCCAGATAGCAGAATATCTGTTATCCAGATGGGTCCTGGGGGTCTACGGTGGGTCTGGCGTGTCGGCCCCGGGGTTCCGCAGCAAATATGGCGCATCGTCTGGGGGTCCCGGGGGTTGGGAGCATCAATGGAGGTGTCCGGCATGTTCGCAGCGGGTCTGAGCAGTAGTGATGGTGAGGGAATGGCTGTGATTGGTCACGGACTACAGTGATGTCATGATGCCGACCACGTTATGACGTCACTACAGGGCCAAAATATTTCGGTTTTCAGAGTATTTCAGTTTCCGGGTATCCGGATAGCGGATACCTGACCTCTAATATACCGACACCATTATGACATATTTTTGTCCACAAGAGGATATATAGATTCTATTATTTATATGATTATGTAAGCCCCATTTATTTGAAATATCAGAAGGGGCTTAGAAGAGTTATTGAAATCTTAACATACTAATATATTAAATTTTGGCTATTGTGTTTCACAATTGGCCTGGAATGTGTAAGATGATTTTTACTGGTAAATCACTTCAATTTGTATAATCTCTAAATTTGTGTACATACCATTGAAGATCATCTGTCCAATCTAGCTGGTTGGAATGTAAATCTGTTAGTGTATGGGAGAAAATGACAATCATTCGCTCCCAAACACTTGAAAACAAAAATATTTGCTCAGACAAATTGGTTAAATCCATTTGAGTTAACCAATTTGTCCAAACAACCGCTTTTGTCCATTTTCCACCTTTTGGGAGCAAATAGTTGATTGTCATTTGCTTCCATATAGTACATTACCAGATTTTCACTCCAGACAGTCAGATTGGACAGATAATCTTATTACGTGTAAACCCATCTAAAATATAATGTGTCATTTTACTCACCTTTGTACTGTAATTATATATGCATTGCATATACTGTATATTACTTTAAGTAAGAGGCTTACTTTTCTGTTTTTTTTCTTTCTAAGATAAAATGTGTGACAATCTACTCTAAATTATTAGTAAACTGACTAATGATCCCACAAGATATTTTTACAATTATTGCACTGCTTTACAAATGTGTAGCTTCCACATCTACAAACCAACATAATATTTCTTTTGGAAGCTGCATAATAAAGAAACATACCTAGAGAAACTCTTTGGAAAGACAGGATCTCATCTCCCTCTGTCCTAATAAATAAACATAATATTTACATTTGTTTATAAGGTTCTGTTCCTCCTAATTGATGTGACATTTGTTAGGTTGTTCATGATACAGTCTCGCTGATTTGGTTTCATAATCGCAGGTTCTTGGAAATAGGGAGATAATTCTTGGAAAAGAGAATTTGCTTAAATAACCCAGAGCAAAATGAGATCCTAGAAAGCATAACATGAAATAATTATATCTCAGTTGTATATGTTGTGCTACAGAAACCTAATGTATTAGAACTAGGTATTACACAATTAACTCTTCCTGCCTTTAGGTCCCTATGTTTAAGATTAGGGATCTGGCTTGGATTAAAGCCAAACTGATGTAATTTATTAGACTTTTTCATACCAGGGTTTGGTTAAACTAAGCCATCTGCTGCCCTATCATTTCTTCTGGTTCCTATTTCCTCTAGTATCACTAATGGAGTCTAAACGGAGCTAATGTTAATGAATCCGTTTTTTACAGTTAACATACAACATTATTTCAGATGACATGTTTTATATACAGGATGTAAAAGTAGGTATATGCATTTTATATAGATGATGGAGAACTAACAGCTCTTAATATAAAGGTAAAGGTCAAACCGACAACATGAGTATCTGTTTGTGAGGCACAGGCCTTTCTATAATGGGTGCAGTGTGTACGGTGCAAACAGGCCCCTAGGTCTGGGGGGCCCACACCACACACACCGCACCCATATAGTATATATACTGCTTCGGAGTACTGCGGTGGTGGCCCTGTAGTGCTGGCACATACCACTTAAAAAATGGTCGCCGCGGCCATTTTTGAGTGATTCACGTATGTGTACTGGAGATGTCTCCAGGATCTAGGCACAGACATCATGTTCCCGGAAACCTGGCATGCGCAGTGGACTCTGGCATTGTGCCAGAGTCTATTAGCTGCCGGGGAGGAGGAGGCTCACAACGGAGGCTGCATGCGAGTCCCATCCTCTCTTAAAATGCCCCTGTTGTAAGGAGAGTTAAATTGGGGTGTGGTGTATGACGACAGTCAAAATGTTGAAATTCATCTTGTCAACATGAGAATGTCAACATTGTGATAATGTCAACATTAACTACTTCAAGATTCATCATGTAGATAGTGATGAAATGTTGGCATGTTAGAATGTCGCCATATTGTCCCTGGTGGCCCATCAGCTTCAGTGCGACTTCTGGGGTCCCAGCGGTCATGTGACTGTCCCTTCCGAGTGAGAGCTCCGATCCTCCAAAGAACTATCACAATTACAGTATAAACTAAATACACCTGTTTGCTGAATGGGGGTGGGTGGTTAACATCGATTTTTTGCTACTTTTTCATAGGATTTTACTGAATTAAATAATGGGCCATATTGAAAAGCTAATTTATTTTTAATTTTTTTTTTAAGTTTATTTAGGATAGGAGTGGGAGGCGTTGCATGGCAAAGTGGAACAAACAAAAGGTAACATTGTGCATTTATTACGAACACCTGCACACTGTATGAAATTGCACCCACACTACAATTGGCCTTGCTCATCGTGCCTTTTCTTGTCAATAAAAAATGTATCGATACTCAGAGAAAAAAGTACCTGCACTCACTAAAGTTACAAGCTGATGCACCATGTAAAGTAGCTTTCATACTCTTAACAAAGCTTCAGGCAACTGCAGATGAGTTCTCATAGATTGTTGCTGTTTGCAGCGTTTCATAGCGCTTCCGCAATTAGGGAAGCCAATCCCGGGCCATTTTTTAAATTTTTCCCCCCCTCGCCCCACCCCACCCCGCACCGCACACATAACTCACCATATACCGGGGGCAGGCGGGTGGGGAACATCCTCCGCTCTCTCCTGGCGGCTCCCAGCAGGGTGTGACGGCGCAGTGTGACCTCTCACGCTGCGCTGGGGAGCCGGAAGAAGGAAGCCGGGCAGCGTCTGAGCGTCCTGTGGACACTCAACGCTGATCCCTCAATCCCTGGGATTGGAGCTTCCAATCTCGACCGTTTTTGGCTCTAAATCCCGGGATCCCGCCGATCCCGATCCTGGGATTGGCCACCATATCCACAATGCATACTGTGCTTTATTGCACTTGCCGGTCCCCTATTTATAGTGAATGGATAGCGTTTGGCTCTCTCCTGCCCTGCCCACACCATATTGTGACAACAAACTAGGAGGACACATCTGTATTTTATTGATTTCTAATCTGGTTTCACAGATTTTTTCCTGTTCCAAGACATAAAACTTTAAATAATAACAAAAAAGGTGCCAGTACTGTGTACCATTGACAGCCCTGGTATTTTAGGTTATTATTATTCCTCTGAAATCATTGTCATAATGACAAAACATGCCAAGGTTCACGTTGTGCAATGCTTTCTTTCTTGTCTTCCAGGATCCTGTATGAATGGTGACTTGTTATGAATATCAGTGTCTGATATTTACAGCAAGAGAACTGTGAGTAGAATTTATGAAGACATATAGGTATTTACTTGCTAAGTCTTCCATCAATCTAGAGATACGTTACTGCTTTATTATATGGTGTCTGCAGAAAGCTATTCCATATGGTTGGGACTACTGCTCCTTATTTATTTGTATTATATCCGAGGAGTTCACATTAGATGCTGTTATGTTGTGTTTCCTATGAACATACTGTCAGTGCTGTGTGCTACAGATACTTGCATCAGATGCCATTTAATTCAATTATCCCAAAGTCATGAGTTTGAAGTGCAATGTAATTTATTATTTATACAATAATCTGTTCTTAACTGTATTATTGCATTTATTGGTGTCCGCAAATGTGAGCCACATACAGTTATTGGTTAATGTTTTATTAGCCATTTTGTCTTATGTTAATACCGTCCAAACCAGAGCTTTAAGCGCTGTCTTTTCTCTTGTTTGTCGCACGCTTCTGATTTGCGCAAAACTAGAAGATTACGCATGTTGGAGACATTATTGCTGGGCTCCAACAATGACTGACTGAGGGTCTGCCGATGTCTGAGTGTTGGGACCCTGCTAAATGCAAACATCCCAGGGATGTTTGTTATATATTAAACTACATATTAAATCTAAGCTTTGTTATTTGATATTGATTCTGCCGTTACTTTCTATGACTCCCATGTGAGCAAAACATATTACAGAAGTTTATTAGAAACTGTCTATAACTATATGATCATAATCACCAGCCAGTGTCCTGTTTCGTTTTCTGTCTTGTCCCAGGCAATTGGTCCGGTGTAAATGGTGTTGGAGAAGTTTAGAGAAGTTGCTTAGAAATACATTTTGGTTGGGTTAAAATTTTAATTTGGGTGCACAAAGGTACTATACACTATCTATCCTTTAATGTATGTGTTTGTTATAGTGGGGTAGTGGAAGCACACACTGACTGTGGACTTCTCCACTGTGGTTTTATTTCATCAGGATGACCGCAGACCAGTAACCATTACACAGTCAATGATCATGGCCCGATCACTAACAGAGATATACTACCTAGTCACCGGCTAGTTTTTTTTTGGCATTAGTCATAGAGATAAATGGCCCAGACAGTCTTTTATACCTTAGACTCCTCCTCCCTCTCCCAGACTGACAAGCAAGCTGCACACCCACCCTGCCTTCATAAGGGACATTCTTCACAGGTGCTCTGATTGGTTACATGCTTTCAGCTGAACCAGACTGCAGGGGAGATGTGCACTGCAGGTAAGACACACATTTTCTATCCTCCAATTACATGACTTCCCTGGGTTTATCTATTAAAGACCCCTGGGTCCTCTGCGGCACACTGTTCCTATTGCCACAGTTAATTTGCTGTGTTTGCTTTAGCAGCTGCTGAGCCACCATAAATTTCCCATAGAGCGGCACAAGTATGAAACAGAGTACCATTATCCTCCGCAATGTATATACATATTATATGGACATATGAGAATTGTGACCCCATGTATTACACACAAGTAACACACACCACTTTCCTGTTACACATTTGCCATTTGTAAATGCCAACTTACATGTTTAGATAATCACTGGTCCAAAGGATAGCTTATGATCATGTGGTGGAGTGCTAAATCCATGGTACATATAACACTTCTATGAAACAGGTCACTATTCTCTCCATCATTTCAAGATTCATTTTTGTTAGTTTTCAAAATAGAATAGAAGAAGGGGGGTACAGAAATAAAATGGGGGGAGGAGAAAGGGAGCAGAAATTGCATAATAGTACATACAGTGTTCTCTGAAATAATCAAAACATCATATCAGTCTACAACAGTGATTTTCAACCTTTTTTTACTCGCGGCACACTGAACAATATTTAAAAATTGCCAAGGCACACCATCAGTTCCTCACAGTAAAAAAAATAAATCCACACATACATTGGCCTATACAGAAAAAACAATCACATTGCTCCCCACATAAATCATGTTGTTCTATACATAAATCCTATTGCTCCACACATAAATCAATCACATTTCTCCCCACATAAATCCTATTGCTCCCCACATGAATTATTCACATTGTCCCCCCATAAATCCATAAATTCTTATTCTCCCCACATAAATCCTATTGAAATCCTATTGTTCCCCACAGGAGAAATAAAATAACAAATATTATTATCAGCTGTCCTCCTCCCTGTCTCTCAGTGGCGGGGGTTGTTCATAGTGGAGTTCTGCGAATACTGAGCAGCAGGCGGTTGGGCAGGTGTGGATGTGGGTGGGCAAGGAAAGCTGTGTATGCAGGCGGGAACTGGAAGATGTGTATGCAGGCAGGTGGGCTGGGTGGTGAGACGCGGCGGCCGTGACCTATGATATCACACCTTTTTCAAGGCATAGGTCACGGCTGGAGCACGACTGATCCTCTAAGAAGAGCCTGGGCCAACAGTTCACTCTGAAGGTACAGGAAGCTGCTCTGGCTCCGCGGCACACCTTGCAACTGGTCGCGGCACACTAGTGTGCCACGGCACACTGGTTGAAAAAGCCTGGTCTACAACATGCAGGTCAATTTTTAGAAACAGAAATTAGAAATTACCTCCTAAAGGGGGTATGGGTTCGGGTAGGAATGGGGGCGGTATACCCTATGCGGGCGCCTCATGAGACCTTGTCGAGCCTCACTTGATAATGAACTTAACTGCAAACAGTAAGGAGAGGGCCAGTGGCTTACAGCTTCCACTCCAGAAGTATACTATAGTCTCAGAGGAGGTGCTATCAAGGGAGGTGCACCTTCCTATATTCACTCCATACCGCCCATTTTGTGGCTTGCCCAAAATTCTCTGGGTCAAAAGTCACACCTGCAATCTCAAACTCAAAATGAGATTGGACAGCAGCTTCAATGGCAGAGACCGTAGGTATCACAGGGGAGTGCCAGTTACGTGCCAATAGCAACTTTGTGGCAGCCAAAATGTGGCCTAATATATATCTAGCTTGATGGGGTATATGCATGGAGAATATACAAGTAACACACACCAGTAGGGCCAGTGTAGGATGGGGGGGATACCGGGAAGCCAACAATCCTAGAGATGAGGTTAAAAACTTGATATCATAGTGCAGAGATTATAAGACAACTTCCAGAACACGTGAATGAGTGTGCCTGCTTCACCACATAATCGCCAGCAGTCATTGGGGGTAGTTGGCCAGATTGAGTGGAGATGGGCTGGAGTTAGGTATTGACGATGTATTAGTTTATAGAACTGTTCTATGTGTGATACACATTTAGAAACATGGAAACAAGAGTTAAATATCAAGCGCCATTCCTCATCCGTCAGAGTGCAATTCAGGTCAGATTCCCATTTCATTTGGGATCTAAGTTTCACTGGGTGAGGGGGACAATTGAGGAGGGCATACCATCTGGACACTGTACCTTTACGGTCAGTTCTCATAATCAAGGTATGAACACATTATGGGGATCGGTAGTACTCTGCTATGTGGCAGAGTTACACTCCGAAGCCAGTGTCGGAGCTGGAGATATTTATAAAAGTTTCTTTTGGGAAGAGAGAATTGAGATTGTAGTTGGGTAAATGGCATCAATATACCCTCTTCCGTTACTTCTTGAAGGGTCCTAGCCCCTTGGGAAATCCACAAGTGAAATGAAAGATCCGGAACGAGGCTTGCCACTCAGTCTAATGGGAAATCTAGCGGGGGGAGAGAGAGTTCTGGTAACAAACCCACCAAATCAAGCCAGGACTTGCGAGCAGATTGAACCACAACTGATCTCGAGATTAGGTTCGACCCTTCTGAAATGGGCAGTCCCAAGACACTAGATATAGGGAGAGGAAATAGTGGGCCCCCCTCCAATGAGACCCACATTTTAGGGGCATCTACCTCATACCACGCTCCCAACGGGGCCAGTATACATGCTATCTGGTATAAATGTAAATCTGGGAAAGCCAGTCCTCCCTTTGATTTCGGTAAGGATAATACTTTACGGGCAAGTTTTGTTTTTTTGCCTTTCCACACATATTGGATTAATACAGAGTTAAATTTGGTCAACAAGGAGTTAAGTAATAAAATGGTAATGGTTCTAAACAAATGTAACAACTTGGGGAGCAGGACCATCTTCAGGGATGCTATGCGACCTAACCACGATATATTATATAGCATCCAGTTGTTTGTCAACATCGTTATTTTAGTCAAGGGGGAGGGCGGTAGTTACACCGACTAAGGTCAGGGACCTTGGGGGGATGTGGATGCCCAAGTATTTCAGGCTGTTTACTTGCCAGGCATAATTATATTGAGATTTCAGAGAATTGAGTAGTACAGTTGGGAAATTGATTGGGAGAGCTTCCGTTTTGGAGGTATTAAGCTTGTAATACGAGACAGAGGAATAGGCCTGCAGAATGTCGTGAAGGGCCTTAAGGGAAGAATAAGGTTCGGTAATGGTGAGAAGGATGTCATCCGCAAAGAGACATACCTTATACATAATACCAAACAGAGCCGGACCTTTCTCCCTGGGGCTAATGCAAATAGATTCCGCTAGGGGTTCAATAGCTAACACAAAAACCAAGGGGGATAATGGGCAGCCCTGGCGAGTACCATTAGAAATCATAAATATGGGAGAGAGCATACCATTTATAAACACTCTAGCTGAAGGAACAGAGTGGAGTGCAGTTATAGAGGATAGAGCCCTACCCGAAATACCGAATTTAATCAGAACAGCTTTCAGATAACCCTAATGTAATCTATCGAACTCCTTCTCAGCATCTAGCGAAAGTGGCAAAAGAGGTTCCACCGATGCTGAGAAGGCATCCAAGACATCTATAATCCTCCTAGTGTTATCAGGAGCCTGTAGATTCCGGACAAATCCAACTTGGTCCTGGTTAGTAAGGGTCGGGAGCAGCGGATTTAATCTATTAGCTATCAATTTTGCATATATCTTTACATCTGAATTTAAGAGAGCTATAGGGCAATAATTAGATAACATGGCTGGGTTTTTTCCGGGTTTGGGAAAGGTTACTATTCTGGCTTCCAACATTTCTGACGGGAATGAACCAGATGACGAAGCCTCGTCAAAAACAGGTATTAAGACTGGGACCAGGATATCTCTAAAACATTTAAAAAACCCGTTTGTGAAGCCATCCAGGCCAGGGGCCTTATCTGATGGAAGACCATCAATAACCTGTCTGATCTCCTCAGAAGTCCAGGGACGTTCCAATAATTGAAGGGAGTGGTGATCTAAACTGGGTAAGTTCAATTTGCTCAAAAAACCGTCAATCTCAATAGTAGATGGCTGCGGGGTAGAACGATCCATACGGAGGTTATATAGGGCAGAGTAATACTCTGCGAAGGCAGTGGCAATGTCTGCGGGATCAGATACCTTCAGGCCTTTGGCAGTGATGACTTCCTTAACTCTTTCATTCGCCACTTTCACTCTTAGCTTCCTGGCTAACATTCTTCCAGCCCTATCGCCCTGGATATAGAATTTGTGTTTTAGCCTAAAAAGGTTCTTATGGACGTCTTTCAGAGTCAGGATATTCCATTCTTCCTTAGTGCGGAGTAGTTCCTGATAGAACGATTTATTAGAGGGGGAGTATTTAAGTCTACGTTCCAAGCTTCGACTTCATCCTGCTGCTTACGCAACAACTTTTGATGTCGAGCTGCAGCTTGGATGATGGAGGCCCTAACCACAACCTTTAATGCACACCAGTTATTAAACACGGATGTGTCAGTAGGATCATTACATTCTAGATATGTGGATAAGGATTGAGAAATAGAATCCTTAGCCTCTTTATCTGTTAGGAGGTACTCGCCAAGGCGCCAGCATTGTGGGGAGGGCCAAAAAAAGTCAAGTTTCAACGTAATTTTAGGGCTGAATGGTCCGACCATGAGACTGGCAGTATGGTGGCCTGCTGTATTTGTTGTAATGTCCATTTATCTAACAATGCTAAGTCTATCCTAGAAAATGACCCATGGACTGAAGAGTAAAAGGTGTAATCTTTACAGTTAGGATTCCGTGCCCTCCATACATCATACAGGCCTTATGCATACAAAATGTGTCTAAAGGATTGGGAGCGATCCTGGGTTGGAAGAGTTTTTAAAGGACGTTGGGCGGTTGACTTATGTAAGTGAGGGTCTAAAACCATATTAAAGTTCCCAAGGAGTAACTGTGATCCACTGAGGAAGGACTGGAGGGTAGTACAACATTTTCTAATGAATGAGATTTGCTTGACATTAGGGACATAGACCACCGCTAGTGTGACCGGTTTGTCATTCAATGTCCCATTAAGAATTAAATATCGACCTTCAGTATCGGTGAATTGTTTGTCTAATACAAAGTTACATAAGCGGGAAAATAAAAAGGCAACTCCTTCCTTCTTCTTGGGGCCGTTGGATATATAACAACATGGAAAGTTGTGGTTCAAAACAAAAACTGTGGGGGAGAGTATGTCATAAAGTGGGTTTCCTGGCTATCACATGTACTTTCATTTTGGAAAAATTACATAAAGCAAGCCTCTGTTTATTCGGGGAGTTGAGGCCTTTAACATTAAGGGAAACTACATTGACATTTTGTAAACAAAGGAGAAAATGCGGAGACATAGGACTGATTTGGTTTTGCGAACCGGAGAACACGCATGCAGCTAAGCATACACCATGTATATTGCAATACGAGGGGGAAAAGGCAGGGGGATAAGAAACGGTGAAGAAAGGAAAAAAGGGAGGCCACCTAACATGGCGGCACATAGAAGGCAGTGGCCATATAGCCCACCCCCTACACTCCAAAACAGGAACACCATAGTCTAAATTGAGCAATAGCATTAGTGCACCGCACTCGTCGGGCAGATAACATATTAATTGAGTAGGGCACAAATAGACTATGGCTTCAAATATAAACAACTATGGTTTGGTCAGTAACAAAGAGCAATCAGCAAAGATAGAAGAAATAAGAAATAGGAACACCAGTGAATATAAAATTATCAGGTTGATGACGAGGTCAGCCGCAATAGGTTAAACATCAGATATCTGATCTCCATGTCAAATTAAATATATGAAAGAACACATTAATATATAACATATGAAGAGAAATTAATATACGACCAAAAGGTGCGTTAAGAAATAGTTATAAGCCATCCTCTGCATTCATGGGGGATGGTTCTTAGTGGCCCAATAAGGGGAAACTTTGTGGTCTGTATGTATTATAGAAGAACTGTCTGCTAAGTTCCGTGAAGAAAGAAGCTGGGAGCTGGCCAATGGTGTGTAAACTACACTTGTAGCTCCATTTCTCCTGATAATCAGCTTGGTTGGAAATCCCCAGCGATAGGGAATATCAGCCTTCCATAAAGCCTTGGTCACCGGGTGGAAGGAGCGACGTGTCGCCAACGTGGCGGCAGATAAATCACCGAATATTTGTAGGTCACCTAGAACATCTTAGGAGGAATCAGATGGACGAGCTGCACGGAGTACCATTTCATTGATATGGAAATAATGAAACCGCATTATAGTGTCTCTTGGAGCATCTTTAGGGGCGTTTTTGGATTTAGGTAGTTGGTGTATACGATCCAGTAAGAAATCCGTTAAGGTAACTTTGGAAGCAGTTTAGTAAATATGTCCGTGACGAACTCAGGTAGGTCTACAGCCAAGACAGACTCCGGGATTTTCCCGTATTTTAACATTGTTCCTACGTGACCTATCTTCAATGTCTCCAAGCTTGGCGCGAGTTCAGTAATTTCCGATTGCATATCGTCATGAAGGGTAATAAGCCCATTGTGGGAATGAACTACTTCGTCCAATTTGGTTTCCAACCGGTCAGTGCATTGACCTACTTCGTCAATAGACTGTTGGCAAACCTGTAGAGCAGATCTGAAATCCGCCAAGATATCCGCTTTAAAGGAGGTTAACAACTGCTTCATTGACCCAATTGTTAGTAGAGCATCATCTCTTAGGTCGGCTTGTGCATTCGGAGTCGCAGGAGAAGGCTCAAAAGGGGTGCTCCGAGCAGATAGTTGTTTGTGGGTTTTTTCGGTGGAGGAAGCATTTTTATTAGGATGCGAAGGAGAATGAGTTTTAAAGAAATTAACAGGGGGTACTCCTGCCGTTTCCTTCTGCCATTTGGGTGGCATTGTCGCAGTCAATGTATTATTATATCAAAGTGCACTGGTGAAGTATGTTATAATAAAGCAAATGAGAACAATTATAAAGATAGCCAAGAGGCGTCACATCAGGGTGTTACTGTATATATAAACTCGGAGTGGAGGGGGTGCAAGAGCATTCACATGTGAAGTTGACGTGCCATGTGCATGATGGCACCCACAAACATTGATATCTACAACAGTTGGAGACTGGCAGGAATAGTCACCAGACTGTAAATTTAGTAGCTGTGATGGAATAAATGTCTGTTTAGATATTGTCTACCTCCTCTCCTGTGAGAGACAATGATTAATATAGATAATGGTGATATGGGGTGAAATTCCCCTCAATTACTGAATGCATCGACCAGGTGGCAGTGTTGGCATGTTGGGGGACCATGTACCACTATTTCCCCTTCTAATGGCCCCAAATCTGGAGATAAGCAGTCCACTGCTATGGGGTGGGGGAGAGAGTGGTGTGGTGCTGGGGGGAATAGTGAAGGCGAGGGGGGAGAGGTGTCTAGTTATACAGTAGCTGAAAGATGTGTTTGCAGCAATACCGCAATTCTCACCTCCCCTCCTAAAATGACCACCGCTTGAGATTCCTGTCTGTGGCAGGCTCTCCTGGCTTCAGGTGCAGATCAGAGGGCGGAAGGCGCTAGGCTATCCGCTGTAATGGGTCCCGGGTGTATGGAGCTCCCAGTGAGGAAGGGAGGGGACGCCCAGCTGCAGGGATGTGCGGACCGGAAGTTCGTCTCCCAGCGCGCCCGCTGACTGGGAGCTATCAGATATCCTCCTCAGCTGCCGGAGCGGGATGCCCGGCTCTCTCCACTAAGGTACAGGCACTGCAGGCTGGGGAGAACAGCAGCCGTCCAGCGAAGGTTCTCTGGCTGGAAGTGTAGGTGACTTGGCAATTCCGGATCTCCGGGCCAGCCACAGTGTGTACCCCACTCCCCGGCTCCAGATGTGGGTCGGGCCGCAGTGTGTGCACATCCTCGGTCCACTGCAAAAGTAGTAGGGGGTAATCCTTATTGTAGGATAGGGTCTCTTAAGGCAAACAGGAAGGGGGGAGACTATAGGATAGTTGGGAATAGGGCAATAAAACTCTAATCTGAAGAGGGTTTGCAGGAGCTCACAAGGAACACGTCTGGCTGCTTAGGCTGTCAGGCCACGCCCCCCGTTCTCTCCATTATTTCAATTGTTGTGTGCACAGATGGTTTAACACACAGCGGAAAATGTATCAAATCTTCTAAAGAGTAGAGAAGTGGACAAGTAGTGAATTTGCTCATAGTAACCAAGCAGCTTCTACCTATCATTCTATGAAATAAACATGATACATGCTAGCTAGAGTATGAATGGTTGCTATGGTCAACTTCTCCACTTTTCTACTACTACACTCTTCAGAATATTTGATACACTTCCCACAAGTCTTGCTAACTATCGCAAATATCTAGGAGCAAGGATCAGGTTAAATATATGTTGTGCCATTAGGTAGTCAAAAAAGTGCGTTTTTGCATAATTAATGGGGTTCATGGTTTACATATTCCATGGGCCAGATGCAATTCCATCTAAATTTGACTTTTTTTTTAAAGCAGCAATCATGTATGAGGAATGGCTTTGCCTTGTAAATGATTGCCGCTTTAGAAAAAGTGAGAGTTCGACCCAAAATCCGCACCTCTGGCCAACTCGGACGGGATTACATCCGGCCCCATGTATGATAATGTGAACATCCTTAAATAATTGTAATTTACCAAAACATTAATTGACGTTACGAGATGTAAATTATGTAGTTTATCATTTTATATTTACAAGAAAATCACTATACAAGTTGTTGCATTTTTAAGACACTTCTTGATGGAAATAACAAGCGAGAGTGTCATGACAATAAGATAAAGTCTGCATTTTACCAAACATGGTAATTTCCATGAAGAGTGTGATGCTACTTCTGACAACATTGTTATTACATTGCTATGTGCATCCTATTTTTTCCTTAGACAAGATGAATGATGGAGCCGGGGAGATAAATTTGGCAATACAAAAAAGATATCTGGCCGCAAAAGAAATGATAAAAATATGGTCAGATTTCCAGAATAATGTGATGTCCTGCAATCAACATGACTGATTCTACATAAATCAACCTTTTTCCACAGGAGGGATGATGTGGGGTCAGAAGAGATATTTGGCCATGCAACAAAGATATTCCTCTACATAGCAATACATAAATAGTGTTTCTGAACACTGTGATATTTTATTATTCTTATAAAACAGTCTGTTACATGAGAAATATTACATTGTGCAGTGAAATCCCTCTTATAAGTTATATGTAGCTACATGAAATATTATTATTTTCCAATGGTGGGACCAGGCTGCAGTTGCCATGCCATTGTACTTACAGTAATGATAAAGCAACTTTTTCTGCAAAATAGCAAATCGTGATTGCTGGAAACATTAAAGATAATGGTGAAACCACTGTGCGTGATCGATCGATGTGTCTGCTACAGGGGCTGGATGCCATGTTAGAGCCCCTTACATGCATTATACCACAGTAGAGCAGCACCCCTTATACACATTATGCCAGGTAGAGCCTCCTATACACATAGCACCAGGTAGAGCCCCTTTTTACACATTGCGCCAGGTAGAACCCCTTATACACACTGCACCAGGTAGAGCCCCTTATACACACTGTACCAGATAAAGACCCTTATACACATTGCGCCAGATAGATCCACTTATACACACTGCACCACGTAGAGCCCCTTCTACACAATGCACCAGGTAGCGCCCTTTATACACACTGTGCCAGATAGAGCCCCTTATACAAATTGCACCAGGAAGAGCTTCTTATAGACATTGCACAAGGTAGAACCCCTTATACACATTGCACCAGGTACAGCCTCTTAGGAGAGAGTGTGTGTGTGTTTGTTACTCACCAGCTCTCTGGACGCAGAGGTCCCCTGACTCCAGATGAAGCAAGCAAGCAGCAGGTCCCCATCACCTCCACTCCTTTGTTGTTCCTGGAGTCCCGTAGCCGTGAAGCTAAAGCCGGACAAGGTGGTGCAGGGACCAGGAGGTGAGAGGCAGAGAGAGCAGAGTAACCAGTCTCCTTCCTGCAGCTACTGCTGTCACACTTTTGGGTCCTTAGATGCTGGCACCGCTCACATCACCTCTACCACCAGCCCAGTGCTGCCTCCAGAGTGGGCTCCAGTTGTAAATGGTGATGGAAGGCAAGGAGGGCGGACTGTTGCCGGCGGGGTGACTGCAGCTGCACCCTGAGATGGCAGGGCCCCGGGCTGTAGCCCTGCTTGCCCGCACCAACAACCACCACTGACTGTATACAGACTATGCTGCTATATACCACATCTGCAGAGAAGAGACATAAAGATGGAAATTAGAATGGTCAGAAGCCAGAACCCTAATAAGTCACAGCTCACAAGTAACAATCACAAAGAGTAGCATTAGCAGATGTTTCCACTAGAATAATCCAGGAAGAATGAGTGCCAGAGGGTTTGTAATCTTTTTTGGAAAAACGTGAGACTTTTATTGATTTTTGTTGACTGGCTTCTGTATATTTGGTGACTCTGGTCCGATTCAAGAATCATGGCTCTCTGGAATTTGGGCAAATTAAAAAAATAAGTTAATTTTTTTATCTGTACTGAGATGTACCAAATATAGGGTCTGATTAATAGATGTATGCGCACCAATGGTATACATACATCTCTGATGTTATCTGTATTGTGCATGTGCAGGACCCATTCTACGCATGTGTAGAACTGGTCCTGTGCTGTCGGACGCAGTGTCCGCTAAGCCATAGCCTGATTGTCACCTCCCTTCGGTGGGAGTGCTGTGGCCAGTGTGTCACAACTGAGGGCTGAGGCTGACCTGGGGAAGCCTCAGATGTAGAAGCTGATGTGTAGGTGAACCGGGGAGGTAGTATTGGGTTCCTAGACATACAGGAGCTCTAGTACCATTTGCCCGAAGTCGTGACCACGACAACAAAGTTGTAATAAGGTAAAGTCAGTTTTATTGAACACACAGCTTAAGAGACACCTTGGATATGCAAAACGTCACAGAAGATGTGCAGTGGTAAATTACAGTAAGTTCCCAGAAGCGCTGGGGTAATTAGTGCTGTGGCTTGCAGAACAGAATATTACAGTGTCCTTGCCAGAACTGGAGATGGTAAGTCCATATGCCACAGCTAACCGCTGAGGAGAGGCATGAACTGGTACTGCACAGCAGATGGTATACAGAGGCTGGAGCAACACAGATGAACAGAAGTAGATGGTACTTGGTAATTGCAGAGAGTGCCGGATGGAACTGGTATGAATGAAAGGTGTGCAGAACTCACCACTGTAGATTTAGAGTCCAATGGTGAGCATCGATGGACGCTGTGGTTCAATGGTAGAATGCTCACTCATGCAGGCGATATAGGAATACCGCAGATGACGTTGAAATAAACTGAAGACACTGTGCAGCATCGCTAGCAGAATACCAGTGACTCAGGAGCACTGTAGAAAGCTGGTAGGCCGTGGTAAGTATGCTGTGGAGTATGGAGAGCGGTGCTGCAGAAAGGAGGAGTTGAAAACGATGCCAGGACACCGCTGGAGGCTGGAAGCGAAGCAGGACCAACGCTGTGAGCAGGAAGCCGGTGTCTGATCATTGAGAGTAATGAGGAGCAATGCTGGAACACTGCATAAGTCAGGCTGCACCGCAGGATGGAAACAGGTGCAAGTCTCTTTGTGGAGCTGAATCACAGGAGCTGGAATACCTGGAGAAACAAGCAGTAGAATCCACAAGCAGGAGAGACATGTGTATAGGTTAGACAACCAAAGCACTGACGATTATCCAGCCTAGGAGCAGGATATTTATACCAGCTGGATAGCAGGCATTGGCTGGATAATTATGCAGAGTCCAGAGTACAGCGGATAGGTTGTGAAATGACATGTGATGAGGAAAAACATGGCTGCGCCCATGTTTGCATTTGGAGGGAAAGTCTGTTTGTATATTCTATGTGGTAAACAGCAGTAATGGTGGCGGAGGCCGCGGAGGGCAGGAGATGCCATTCTTTAAAACAGGGCAACTAAACTGTAAGGCTGCCATGACAGCGCTGCGGGATCACAGGGAAGAGACTTGAGGCAAAGATATACAGCGCGCTGCACGCAGACAACGCAGATGGAATCCTGTTTTGGAATGCTGGGCCAGTCTCAGGAGACACTTGGAAGGTAAATAATGATGTCCAATAACCCGTATCGTGACAGTGTCTGCATCTTCCAAGTGCAGTTTTACTGGCCTCTGATACATGAATTTCTTGGCCATCCCGTGTAACCTGAGGGTTACTCAGATTACCGATGTTCATGCAGAGTGATCCAGTGAAGCGTCTTGGGAATCAGCAGCAGATCACACAAGCCAGCATGAGATGTCTAGTAACACAAGAGTCCTCCTACAGCATTAGCATACTGCGTCCATTCTCTAAATCCGGCCAATAATGAGCAGAGAAGTGTACAGTAACCTGAACTACAAGTAGTCGTAAAGAGCATTCATGCCCGCTGATTGGCTGATCCTGTGCAGTGTAATTGGCTGGATTCTTTAGTAGACATTTTTTATTTGGTGGATCGAGAAGGTTTCAGGAATTTGCCGACAGAGAGGCTCCGAAATATGGCTCTAGTAGTGTGTACGCAGAAGGTCCATATTAAGCTCCTAAAGCTTTCCTTGATAGATAAAGTTTGTTGGAGTCACCCCTCTTCAAAGAAGTCTTCTGAATGCTGTTATGTGTGAAATCAGATTTATTATACTTATTCAGAGTATCCAGTTACATATGTAAATGCCTTTCACTGTAGCTTTTTTTTTTTAATTTGTAGATTTTGTCATGTGTAGTATTTATATAGTTCCCAAAGAATGAAACTAGTAATACCTGAGATCAAAGTAACCTGCCCTACCTAGAATCCTTTAATCTGAGTTCATTATAACAACACATGTAAAACATATGAATGAAATTGTTGCTGAAGGACTTATTTCCTTAGACTGAAATTTCCACATGAAGACCCAAAATTGGATAAGCCCCAGATAAATAACTTATACAGTATACTGTAGCATACTTTTGAACCATAGCCAAAAGGAGTAAAACATATATAAAAAATACTGTATTAAACTATATATGCGTGTTAAATAAAATACCCAGATATTATGATATTTGCATATGTTAACAAAAAAGAATAATCTTTATTTTAGGTTTCAAAGAAAATAATTTAAATATATTTAAATGAATTTAATAAAATGGAATAAAATTGTAATACTAATCTGTTCCTTGCAAAAGTCTTATTAAAAAGCACTATTGTTCAATAGACAATAAGTAAAGATTATGGCCCTAATGCAGAGTTTGTGACGGAAAATTGATACCCATATGCCAAGGCGCATGCACAGGTACAGGTAGCAGTGAGGTGCGCTGAGGTACTATAATACCCCTTTCACATCGCACTAAAAACCCGGTATCGACACGGCATATTGCCGTGTCGAAACGGGTCAGTGTGCGATGTGAAAGCTCCTTTTCAGAATTAGCGGGTCGCCTGACCCGGTAATTCAACTCGGTAAAAAAGAAGGGTTATTACCGGGTTGATTACCGGGTCAGGCGCAGTGTGAATGGGAGCCGTTCCGATGCGACACGGCTCCCATTCACAGCATAGGGAGAGGCGGCGCAGGAGATGAGCTCATCTCCCAGCGCCGCCTCCACCCCCGCCCCTGCTGCTGCTGCGCCCTCCGCTGCTATGGCAACCGACCCGGTATATTGCCGGGTCAGAAAGCCGGCAACGGAGCGCAAATGCCGGATCCCACCCGGTAAGTACACGTTTCTCTTACCGGGTAGGATCCGGCATTTGCGATCTGAATGCAGCATAAGTGGCTGAGGAGGCACTGGCTAGTACCAGAGCCAGGTTTACAGAATACAGAATTAATGAAGATGTGCAATAAGAAGAAAGTATCACATAGCACAAGAGGCTCAATAGGAATTACACAGTGCACAGTATCTACGTATAATGCCAATATCGGGCTGATAGGCCAGATAATTGTATAGTGTATGCCCTGCATAAGAGTTGAGTTTCAATGGTTTCTTTATTAAAGTGCAATGACTGGCATATTTATAATGGGTGCAGTGTGTGCAGTGCACACGGGACCCCGGAGGGCCCACACCACACACCCTGCGCCCATTAATAGAAATAATTACCTTACGGAGGCCTATGGCGCATCAGCAGCGCTGCTGAAATAACTGAGAAAATGGTGCGGCACCATTTTCCCGGTGTTTTGCACATGTGCAGTAGGTAAATCACTGGGAAAATGGCCACTGTACCATTATCCCGGAGATCTACGCATGCGCTGTTGACTCTGGGACAGCGCTAGGGTCCCCTAGGGACCCTAGTGTCCAGAGTCTACACAGGGCTGCCGGCTAGAGAGGGGGGGGGGGGGGGGCCCAACCGGAGCCTGCACACGGGCCTCTTCCTCTCTAGAAACGCACCTGGGTGCAGTAAATTAATAACCAAATCATTTGACTTTTCTTTTTAGTAAATGAAAGCTGTCCGCTTTTTCCAATTGACAGTATATTTGTGACAGCTACACAGAAATCACATTGTACTGTGATGTCAGCTATAAAATAAATGTTTACATGGCACCAGTAGCAATAAAGCTGCAACTTCTCAGCCAAACCATTTGCTGTGGTTTGGTAGGTTCCAAATATTCATTGCGAAAATTCCACTGTTTAACCACACCTATGTATTGCAATCCATCAAATTTATGTTTATGCCATAACAACATCTGACAAAGTGCTAACGGTCGTCATTAAAACATTTTTTGGGGAAACATGGTGCAATCAATCGTTACCTAATGAAAAAAAATATGTACAGTATGTTAGCAAAAACACAAATGTTAATCAGAGCGATAATGGAAATAACCTTTCAATATGTTATGTAAGTACGACAATTGAATTTATATTAACAAAAAAAATATATTCTTATTACATTTATTGATCAGGCATTTCCTGTTGTACTGAAAATACACAAAAAATAACTGTAAATATGTAACGTTGGATTTAGTATTTACCTTTTAGTGTCTGCTTTTCAATTAGGACAAATTGAGCAAAAGTCAAGGAAACACAATTAAGATCAAAACAGAAAATAGAAGCAAAGTATAGAAGGTGGTCTTACTGTAGTACGAAAAATTTGGAAAATCTCACAATATAATAAAATTAAAAAAATCATCAATGTGATCTTTCTTGGAAAACAAGTGAGGTTAATGACTGAAGAAATAAGAGAGAAGTCTTTATGATCACTTTGCTATAATTGCCACCAGTAACCTGTACACTGCATGGAGAGTGTACACAAGAAAACTTTTTTTATTTATAAGAGATATACAATAAGATCATCACCCTAAAAGTAAAACTAAGGGGGTAATTCAGATCTGATCGCTGTTGTGTGTTGTCGCACAGCGGGCGATCAGGTCCAAACTGCGCATGCGTATGCACCGCAATGCGCAGGCACATCCGACAGCAACAAAGGGCATCGTCAGCGACGGGATGGTGCGAAAAATGCGTTTGCACGGGCGTTCGCAAGGTGACTGACAGGAAGAGGCCATTTGTGGGTGGTAACTGACCATTTACTGGGAGTGTTCTGGAATAGCAGGCATGCCCAAGCGTTTTCAGGGAGTGTGTCTGACGTCAACTCAGGCCCCGATCAGCCTGATTCTATCGCACTTGAGGAGTAAGTCCTGGGCTGCGCACAGACCGCACAAAGTGAATTTTTGCAGCTCAGCTACACATGCGATCGCACACCTGCACAGCAAATTTACACTCCCCCTGTAGACTATCTGATCGCAAAAAACGCAGCCCATCGATCAGATCTGAATTAGGCCCTGTGATGTTAGTGTATTAGAATGCTTAATATTTGTAGACACTCCCTTACTAATATGTGTAAGCCTGAATCTTCAGTGATGGTCCCTGGGACCAGGGGGATGCTGGGAAGTGGGTGGTCCAGTGTGCAGTGTGCCTGGAGTTGGTGATGGAATAAACAGCACAGCAGTAAACTCACATGTCTCTGTGTCCTTATGACTGGATTTACAAACATATGAACAAAACATGGTGTCAGAAGAAGTTTAACTTGGGCTGCTAGTGCTCTCAGAGTGTGAAAGAATCTTGCAGAAGTCTGTAAGGCTGTGATACTCAGTGTCTGCAAAGCCTGCTGTGGGCTCCTCTCTTCAAACAGTGAGTAACCATGGATAAACTGGCTCCTCCAACCGGCATGCTGATGTCTGGTAACTTGTCTGAAAACTGGAAAAGATTTAAGCAAACGTTTAATATATATCTTGCTGCATCTGGAGCTGATACAGAGGCTGAGAAAACTAAGGCATCCATTTTCCTCCATGTGATAGGAGAGGATGTGCTGGACATTTATAATAGTTTTCAGTTTGCTGAGGGGCAGAATATGGTGCTATCTTCTATAATTCAAAAGTTTGAAGATTACTTTGTGCCAAGGAAAAATGTGACATATGAAAGATATACGTTTTTCACATGTGATCAGAAGTCTGTAGATGGATTTGATCAGTATGTTACAGAGCTGCAATCACTCAGTAAAACCTGTGAGTTTGGGGATTTAAAGGATTCACTGATTAGAGATCGTATTGTCTGCGCCAGAAGTATATCACAAAAAGATACACATGATTTTTGAACATATTCCAGGTGTTGAAACAATGGCCCTCATTCCGAGTTGTTCGCTCGCTGCTAATTTTAGCAGAATTGCTAATAGGCTAAAATCCGCCAGTTCTGCGCATGCGTATGCACAGCAGGGCGCACGCGCTAAGCAAATTTACACAAAACTATGCTATTTTACTCACAGGCAAACAAAGCTTTTCAATCGCTCTGCTGATTGACAGAAAGTGGGTGTTTCTGGGCGGAAACTGGCTGTTTTCAGGGAGTGTGCTAAAAAACGCAGGCGTGCCAGGTAAAAATGCAGGAGTGGCTGGTCGGACGCTGGGCGTGTTTGTGACGTCAAACCAGGAACTAAACGGACTGAGGTGATCGCAATATTAGGAGTAGGTCTGGAGCTACTCAGAAACTGCAAGTAAATTGCTTTCGTTAGCAATTCTGCTAGTATTAGCAGAATTGCTAATCTTTCGTTAGCAATTGCTAATCTTTTGTTAGCAATTCTGCTATGCTAAGATACACTCCCAGAGGGCAGCGGCATTGTGTTTGCATTTCTGCTAAAAGTAGCTAGCGAGCGAACAACTCGGAATGAGGGCCCATGATGGATGACATTATTGTCTGGGGATCTACAAAGGAAGAACATGATTCTAGATTGAGACAAGTAATGGAACTTGTCAAGAAAGTGAATATAAAGCTAAACAAGGACAAATGTGAATGTGGCGTGAATACACTTACCTTTATGGGTGACGTGGTCTCGGATCAAGGTGTAAATCCAGACCCAAGGAAAATATCAGCCATAGTGAACATGGAACGTCCTAACAACAAAGACGACGTCAGAAGATTCCTAGGAATGATTACTTACTTAGGAAAGTTTTTTTCTCAACTCTCTGAATGAACAGCCTCTCTTAGATGGTTGTTGGACAAAGATAACGAGTGGATGTGGTCACATGAACAAGAAGAAAGTTGGCAAAACTTGAAACAGATCATTACAGAGCAACCAGTGCTAAAATTCTTTGATCCTGTGAAAAGAATAAAAATTTCAGCAGATGCTTCGCAATTTGGCCTAGGCTCAGTGCTGTTACAAGAACATGAGGATACCTGGCAACCAGTAATCTATGCATCAAGAGCACTGACAAGTGCTGAAACAAGGTATGCTCAGATAGAAAAGAACTTCTAGCGATCACATATGCATGTGAGCGATTTCATCAGTTTGTGTATGGTCAAACATTTACAGTGGAAACTGACCACAAGCCACTGGTAGCTATCATGACTAAATCATTACATGACTGTCCCATGAGAATTCAACGAATGCTTATCGGACTACAGAAATATGATGTACACTTGCTGTACTGTCCCGGCAAATACATGTACATTGCTGATACACTTTCTCGTGCTGTGGACAAAAGTGAAGGTTCCAAAAGTCTGATGGATGAAGAGATAGAAGCCTATGTTAATTTGATCGTAGCTTCTCTACCAATGTCTCTTGCAAGACAAGAACAGATTAGGAAAGAAACTGAGACAGATGACACAATGAAAGTGTTGAAAGATATCATTCTGAAAGGTTGGCCAGCAGAAAAACATGCGTGCCCGCTGTCTAGCCATGATTATTGGATGTACCGCAGTGACTTTACAGGTGTCGATGGTATTATTTACAAAGGCAATAGGTTTGTCATACCTGCACTACTAAGAAAAACTATGCTGTGCAAGATACATGAAGGACACTTAGGAGAAGAAAAATGTAAGCGGAGAGCGCGTGAAGTTATGTATTGGCCAAGAATGAACCAAGACATAGCACAGACTACAGCTACATGTGAATTATGTCTTACGTATAGACCAAAACAACAAGTCGAGCAACTGAGTCCTTACACAGTGCCAGAGAGACCGTACCAGAACGTTGGCGCAGATTTGTGTGATTGTAATGGGAAAACGTACATTGTCGTGACTGATTATTACTCTAACTACCCTGAGGTGAAGACACTACATACAACTACTAGTAAAGCCATAATCAATTGCATGATGTCAATCTTTGCAAGGCATGGTGTTCCTATGGAAGTGTTCACTGAAAATGGTCCTCAGTTTTCCAGTGCTGAATTTAGACAATTTGCTGATGAGTGGGAATTTGTCCATACTATGTCAAGTCCCCACTGTCCACGCTCAAATGGGTTGGTGGAAAGTTCAGTAAAAACTGTAAAGAGTCTCATGAAAAAAGCTCAAGAAGGTAAAGAAGATTTCTACAAAAGTCTTTTAATCTGCCGCAGTACACCTTTACAGAATGGACTTTCTCCTGCACAAATGCTGATGGGAAGGAGGATTAGAGCAAATCTCCCGATACATGATGAACTGCTTAATACACATAACTCAGCGTTGGTCAGACTGAGTAAGGAACGTCAACAGGCGAAACAGAAACTGTTCCATGACAGACGAGCAAAAAGCTTATCTGATCTAAAATCGGGTGACCAAGTCCGCCTCAGAGATTACGAGAAAGGTATTTGGGTGCAGAAAGGTATTGTGCAAGCACAAGTAGCACCAAGATTTTATACTATACGTACAGAGCATGGAAAGGAAGTAAGAAGAAATCGGGTGGATTTAAGATCTCAACCTAACCATAATGAAGACAACATGACTGAAGAATACCCTTCATCTGACATGTATGATGATCCTGATAATGGTGAGCAAACCACGATTCTAGAAAGGTCCAACATGGTCGATGAAACGCAGACTGTGTATGAAAGACCCAAAAGGGAAATACGCAGACCTGAGAGACTCATTGAAATGTGTTAGATGATGTTCTTAATATGACATTGTTAATTGTTGCATTGAAGCGTACAGGGCTTATCTTTAAAGAAAAGAGGATGTGATGTTAGTGTATTAGAATGCTTAATATTTGTAGACAATCCCTTACGAATATGTGTAAGCCTGAATCTGTGATGGTCCCTGGGACCAGGGGGATGCTGGGAAGTGGGTGGTCCAGTGTGCCTGGAGTTGGTGATGGAATAAACAGCACAGCAGTGAACTCACATGTCTCTGTGTCCTTATGACTGGATTTACAAACATATGAACAAAACAGGCCCTAGGTATAGGTAGTGTTATGGTTGAAATAATATAGGTAACTAGTTACCAGCCCGTCAAAATAATGGAATTACATAACAGTAATGTCTGAGCCTGCAGGTGTGCGAGCCCGAAAGCAGCAACACTCAAATTGCACCATATAGTGGCCACAGACGTGCAAAACACTTGAATTCACACCGTAGAGGTGTGGAGCAGCGTTAGCTTTTTATTATTTAGGATTCTGGACATTCCATGCAGCCAATCCTAGCCCCCTACAGTGGACATCTGTACTGTATATCAGGACATGACTCTGAAAGGGGCGTGGCAGCGGTGAAATGTTAGCAGCATTGTCCCTTCATTAAGGGAGTGGTCATGCCTAGTGCTCCAGAATGCTAGGCCTCTAATTAAACCCATACTTGCCTACTTGCATACACCTATCAGTGCGGACGTGTACTGCTACATCTGAGAGGCGTGTCATAAAAATGACTTACATCCAAATGTAAATGAGCCCCAAAGAATTTGGGAATTTGATTGTGTATTGTGCTTTACAAGAGGTTTCATATACTGTAAGTGGCCATGAGAAACTTTATTTAAAATGCATGTAGCCATAGGGATTATTGGCCCTCATTCCGAGTTGTTCGCTCGCTAGCTGCTTTTAGCAGCATTGCACACGCTAGGCCGCCACCCTCTGGGAGTGTATCTTAGCTTAGCAGAATAGCGAACGAAAGATTAGCAGAACTACTAATAAATAATTCTTTGCAGTTTCTGAGTAGCTCCAGACCTACTCACAGATTGCGATTAGCTCAGTCCGTTTAGTTCCTGGTTTGACATCATAAACATGCCCTGCGTTCGGCCAGCCACTCCTCCGTTTTCTCCAGATACTCCCGCATTTTTCCCTGACACGCCTGCGTTTTTTAGCACACTCCCGGAAAACGCTCAGTTACCACCCTTTCCTGTCAATCATTCACCGATCAGCAGTGCGACTGAAAAGCGCCGCAGGATCTACAGCAAAACTGCTAAGTTTTTAGTTAAATAACTAAGCGTATGCGCCCTGCATGCCTTGCGCATGCGCATTTTGCAACAAATCGCAGCATAGCTAAAATCGGCAACGAGCGAGCAACTCGGAATGACGCCCATCGTGTCTTATAACCAATGCAGGGAAATGGCACTGATGTTCCCATTTGAATGTATGTATCTGTGAATTATTTTTTCACCCCAAGAATGTAACAGCTGCATAATGTTAAGATGCAATCAGGGAGATTGCTGACTATTCAGTGAGTCAGGGAGATTGCTTCTATTTCAGGGAGTCTCCTGCAGAATGAGGGAGCGTAGGTAAGTATGATTAAACCTACTGCCTTCACATAAGGGGGTAAATTTACTAAGAATCGTATTTTCCCGTTTGAGGTCAAAGTTCAATCACGAATGACATCGCAAGTGTAAATTTGCAACTTTTTGAATTTATTACGACTAGTTTACTAAGCTGCCGTATTCTGCATTTTCGGTTTATCCGATGTCGATGTCATTCGTTTTTTTAGGCAGTGTTTTACGTGAGTGACTTGTAAAACACTGCCGACTTTAATACAATGAATCTCGGCCGGATCTGAGAGATCCGTGCTGGGCTTCATTGTGCACCTTGTAAAAAAAAAAAAAATGTTTAAACTTAAAAAAAAAATTGCGTGGGGTCCCCCCTCCTAAGCCAAACCAGCCTCGGGCTCTTTGAGCCGGTCCTGGTTGCAAAAATATGGGGAAAAAATTGACAGGGGTTCCCCCATATTTAAGCAACCAGCACCGGGCTCTGCGCCTGGTCCTGGTTCCAGAAATACGGGGGACAAAAAGCGTAGGGGTCCCCCGTATTTTTGAAACCAGCACCGGGCTCCACTAGCTGGACAGATAATGCCACAGCCGGGGGTCACTTTTATACAGCGCCCTGCGGCCGTGGCATTAAATACCCAACTAGTCACCGCTGGCCGGGGTACCCTGTAGGAGTGGGAACCCCTTCAATCAAGGGGTCCCCCCCCTCCAGCCACCCAAGGGCCAGGGGTGAAGCCCGAGGCTGTCCCCCCATCCAAGGGCTGCGGATGGGGGGCTGATAGCCTTTGTTTAAAGTGTTGAATATTGTTTTGAGTAGCAGTATTACAAGTCCCAGCAAGCCTCCCCCGCAAGCTGGTACTTGGAGAACCACAAGTACCAGCATGCGGCGGAAAACCGGGCCCTCTGGTAACTGTAGTACTACTACTAAAAAAATACCCCAATAAAGACATAAGACACACACCTTGAAAGAATAACTTTAATACATACATCCACACCACCATATACACATACTTACCTTATGTTCACACGAGGGTCGGTCCTCTTCTCCATGTAGAATCCATGGTGTACCTGTTGAAAATATTATACTCACAAAATCCAGGGTAGAAGGCTCTTCTGCTTGTAATCCATTTGTAATCCTCGTACTTGTCAAAATAAAAAAACGGACACCCGACCTAGAACTGAAAGGGGCCCCATGTTTTCACATGGGACCCCTTTCCCCGAATGCCAGAAACCCCCTCTGACTTATGTCTAAGTGGGTTTCTTCAGCCAATCAGGGAGCGCCTCGTTGTGGCACCCTCCTGATCGGCTGTGTGCTCCTGTACTGTCTGACAGGCGGCACACGGCAGTGTTACAATGTAGCGCCTATGCGCTCCATTGTAACCAATGGTGGGAACTTTGTGGTCAGCGGATGACCGAAAGTAACCTCACCGCTGACCACAAAGTTCCCAGTTAGACAGTGGAATAAGCAGGGTATTTTATTTGCACAGGGAGGTCTCCGGCAAACTGGTACAAGAATATAGGGGTACATTTACTAAGCAGTGATAAGAGTGGAGAAGTGAGCCAGTGGAGAAGTTGCCCATGGCAACCAATCAGCACTGAAGTAAAATCTATTATTTGCATACTATAAAATGATACAGAGCTGCTGATTGGTTGATGGGGAAATTTCTCCACTGGCTCACTTCTCCGTTCTTATCACTGCTTAGTAAATGTCCCCCAAAGTGTTATAAAATACACTTGTGCATGAAGAGAAGGTCATATAAACAGCTGACTCTGGACCTGATTCCGAAGTGGACGTGCCGATTTCTAATACAGTCGAACGAATATTTTCTACTGCGCCTGGCCTGCATCTACTGCGCCTGCATCTACTGCGCCTGCATCACATGCTTGCTTCCTGAGTAAGTGTTTTCATATTGTGTACCTTTTCTTTCCTGTTGGCTGTGTACTGTATTTGTTTCTGCCTACTGTATATGCACATATGGACACATGTGCCGGGATGTACTGAAGTCCGAGTTTGGCGACCATGCGGTATACCGTCCGAACTCGAAAGTTTTTTTAAAGGGGCTATCATTCTTAAGACATGGTTTAGCCTTGTAAATAATTGCCCCTTTAAAGAACATGTCAGTTCGTCCAGCATCCGGCACAGCCGCTGAACTCAGACTTCATTACATCCTGACACTGATCTACAAATTTTGACTGATATCTAGTAACACCCATATTTGCTTGAAAGATATCATGGATATTCCTCTGCCTTTGGTTGTTTTTTTCATTGTAGGGAGAAGTCAATGCTAAAGTTTATTTTACAGCATGAGACACCTGGCACTGGCGTCAGAAGGGGGGTGCGGCCCGCACATGGGTGTCACCCGCCGAGGGGTGACACCAAAGTCACGGCTCCTGCTCAGTGACAGGAGCTAGGTGCTGCACTGTAACATTACAGTGCAGCAACCTTGCTCCTGTCACTGAGCAGGAGCCAGCACTGCAGAAGGAGCACTCCCTGGGGGAACAGCCCGCTCCTCCCAGCCCCCCGTCATGATGAAAACGGGGGTCGGGATGGCTAGCCACGCCCCATCCATTGAACCCACGCCCCTTTTAAACCCGACGCACCGAGTGTAAAGAGGCAGAGTGACGCCTCTGACGCCCGGCACAACTGAGGGGATGTAGTTGCCATCCTGACGCTCTGAATGCCGGCGGTCAGTAGACAGGCACTGGAATCCCGACACTCATCGATAGTCAACATCCCAAACGTAAGTATGCTGGGAGGGTTAGGGTTAGGCTGTGGGGGACGAGTGGGGGTGGTTAGGGTTAGGCACTAGGGGAGTGTTAGGGTTAGCTGCGGGAAGGGAGGGTTAGGTTACGGGGAGGGAGTGTTAGGGTTAGACTGTAAGGAGGGAGGTTAGTCTGCAAGAAAGGAGGTGGAGGGTTAGGCTGCAGGAAGGGACGGTGAGGGTTTGGGAGGGGAGAGGGTTATCATACTTACCCACCAGGTGTCAAGATTTATAGTGTCTGGATGCCAGTGTCGGTCATGTGACCAACAGCATTTTATCTAAGCGCAGGGAACCCGTACTTAACCCATCTAAGGAGCTTCGAAATTATATTGTACCATATTTTTCTTGCAAATTTCCGCGGCCTTGTTTTCGAATCGGACGCGTTTTGGTTTGGCAAAACCTCCCTGAAATTTTTTTGTCGGATTCGGGTGTGTTTTGGAATCAGGTGTTTTTTTTACAAAAACCCCTCAAAAACAGCTTAAATCATAGAATTTGGGGGTCATTTTGATCCCATAGTATTATTAACCTCAATAACCATAAATTCCACTCATTTCCAGTCTATTCTGAACACCTCACAATATTATATTTAGTCCTAAAATTTGCACCGAGGTCGCTGGATGGCTAAGCTAAGCGACCCAAGTGGCCGACACAAACACCTGGCCCATCTGGGAGTGGCACTGCAGTGTCAGACAGGATGGCAGATTTAAAAAATAGTCCCCAAACAGCACATGATGCAAAGAAAAAAAGAGGTGCAATGAGGTAGCTGTGTGACTAAGCTAAGCGACCCAAGTGGCCGACACAAACACCTGGCCCATCTAGGAGTGGCACTGCAGTGTCAGACAGGATGGCAGATTTAAAAAATAGTCCCTAAACAGCACATAATGCAAAGAAAAAAAGAGGTGCAATGAGGTAGCTGTGTGACTAAGCTAAGCGACCCAAGTGGCCGACACAAACACCTGGCCCATCTAGGAGTGGAACTGCAGTGTCAGACAGGATGGCAGATTTAAAAAATAGTCCCCAAACAGCACATGATGCAAAGAAAAAAAGAGGTGCAATGAGGTAGCTGTGTGGCTAAGCTAAGCGACCCAAGTGGCCCACACAAACACCTGGCCCATCTAGGAGTGTCACTGCAGTGTCAGACAGGATGGCAGATTTAAAAAATAGTCCCCAAACAGCACATGATGCAAAGAAAAAAAGAGGTGCAATGCGGTAGCTGTGTGGCTAAGCTAAGCGACCCAAGTGGCCGACACAAACACCTGGCCCATCTAGGAGTGGCACTGCAGTTTTCTAGTGAGAGGATGAGTGCTTCCATCCTCATGTGAATCTGAACCACTAGTCATGAACATAGGCCAGGGCCTCAGCCGTTCCTTGCCACTCCGTGTCGTAAATGGCATATTGGCAAGTTTACGCTTCTCATCAGACGCTTTTAATTTTGATTTTCGGGTCATTTTACTGAACTTTTGTAGTATACTTGACGACACAGAGGTAGAGCAGTGGACTACTGTACCGTACTGCTATATATATACTGGTGGTCACAGCAACATTCTGCACTGTCCCCTCCTACTATATACTGTGCACAACTAAAATGCAGCACAGGTATGGAATGGATGCATAGTATACTTGACGACACAGAGGTACAGCAGTGGACTACTGTACCGTATTGCTATATATATACTTGTGGTCACAGCAACATTCTGCACTATCCCCTCCTACTATATACTGCGCACAACTAAAATGCAGCACAGGTATGGATGCATAGTATACTTGACGACACAGAGGTAGAGCAGTGGACTACTGTACCGTACTGCTATATATATACTGGTGGTCACAGCATCATTCTGCACTGTCCCCTCCTACTATATACTGCGCACAACTAAAATGCAGCACAGGTATGGATGCATAGTATACTTGACGACACAGAGGTAGAGCAGTGGACTACTGTACCGTACTGCTATGTATATACTGGTGGTCACAGCAACATTCTGCACTGTCCCCTCCTACTATATACTGCGCACAACTAAAATGCAGCACAGGTATGGATGCATAGTATACTTGACGACACAGATGTAGAGCAGTGGACTACTGTACCGTACTGCTATATATATACACTGGTGGTCACAGCAACATTCTGCACTGTCCCCTCCTACTATATACTGCGCACAACTAAAATGCAGCACAGGTATGGATGCATAGTATACTTGACGACACAGAGGTAGAGCAGTGGACTACTGTACCGTACTGCTATATATATACTGGTGGTCAGCAAAATTCTGCACTGTTCTCCTACTATATATACAGCACACAACTAAAATGCAGCACAGGTATGGATGGATTGTATACTTGACGACACAGAGGTAGAGCAGTGGACTACTGTTAACGTACTGCTATATATATACTGGTGGTCAGCAAAATTCTGCACTGTCCTCCTACTATATACTACAATGCAGCACAGATATGGAGCGTTTTTCAGGCAGAGAACGTAGATATTTTCAGCACACTGAGCACAGATATTTGCAAGCACACTGAGCACAGATATTTGCAGCACACTGAGCACAGATATTTGCAGCACACTGAACACAGAAACTGAGAGAACGCTGCACGTCCTCTTGCTATCATCTCCAATGCACGAGTGAAAATGGCGGTGACGCGCGGCTCCTTATATAGAATACGAATCTTGCGAGGATACGACAGCGGGATGATGACGTTCGGGCGCGCTCGGGTTAACCGATCAAGGCGGGAGGATCCGAGGCTGCCTCGGAACCGTGTAAAATGGGTGAAGTTCGGGGGGGGGTTCGGATCCCGAGGAACCGAACCCGCTCATCACTAGTGTAAATGCGTACAGAGTCACAGCGGAACATGGTGTCTGTCCGTATCTAAGCCCTTTTTATATAGATTCATACAATTACCTAGTGGTCAGTGTATGATAGCTATGTAATTTTGTCACCTCTAGTTTTAATTATGTGAATAATATGCAAATTTTTAGGAAAAAGACGCTCAGCGTAGCGCAGTCAAGCATGATATGGCGCAGCAAGAGGGGTTATTTGGCGCAACTTGAGCCACAGTGTATGAGGACAAATCTGTATGTAATGCCTGAAGCTATCCAACATAGCTGATATCTTTTTGTATGTTACAGTAGTATAATTCCTATTATGGGGGGCTAAAATAGTAACATAGTATCTAAGGTTGAAAAAAGACAATTGTCCATCGAGTTCAACCTATTTGTGGTCTCCTATGCACAATTATTTTGTATAAAATTTTGACTGAAGTTGATGACTGCCGTTACGTTTTACCCCTCTTTTTTATAATAACCATAGTGCGTGACTATGCCCCGTAAACCTGGATATCCTTATCCATTAGGAATTTATCTAACCCATTCTTAAAGGTGTTGACTGAATCGGCCATTACAACTCCCTCAGGCAGGGAATTCCAAACACGTATCGTCCTTACCGTAAAAAAGCCTTTACGCCGTATTGTGCGGAATCTCCTCTCCTCTAACCTGAGCGAGTGTCCACGAGTTCTCTGTGTTGATCTAACCAAAAACAGGTCCTGCACAAGATCTGTATATTGGCCCCTTATATATTTGTGAATGTTGATCATGTCCTCTCTTAATCTCCTCTTTTCCAGTGTAAACATGCTTAGTCTTGCAAGCCTTTCCTCGTATTCCAGCGTCTCCATACCCTTAATTAGTTTGGTCACCCGCCTTTGAACCTTTTCTAGCTCCAGGATATCCTTTTTGTAGCAAGGTGCCCAGAATTGTACACAATATTCAAGGTGTGGCCCACAAGTCATTTATATAACGGGAGTATTAGCCTTCTTTGTTGCAGTCCTACTTTGGGTACTACTGCTTAGTTTGCTATCTATGAGGACACCTAAGTCCTTTTCCAGTACAGAATCCCCCTAATTTTACCCCATTTAGTAGGTAGGTGTTATTTTTGTTCTTGTTACCACAGTGCATTACCTTACACTTGTCTGTATTGAAGCGCATTCTCCATTTCGCTGCCCAAGCTTCTAATTTAACTAAGTCGTTCTGAAGCGACTCAGCATCCCCCTCCGCATTTATAACTTTACACAATTTGGTATCATCTGCAAAAATTGACACCATGCTCTCTAGACCTTCTGTTAGGTCGTTAATGAAAATATTGAACAATAGCGGTCCTAATACTGAGCCTTGCGGCACACCACTTAGCACTTCAGTACAAGTTGAAAAAGATCCATTAACCACAACACGCTGCTCTCTATTATCTAATCAGTTTTTGACCCAAGTGCATATTGTGCTTCCTAGCCCTGATTCTTGTAGCTTGTAGATAAGTCTCATGTGTGGTACAGTGTCGAATGCTTTGGCAAAATCTAAAAAGATTACATCCACCTCTTTACCCTTATCTAGGTTTGTGCTTACTGTTTCATAAAAGCCAAGTAAGTTGGTTTGACAGGATCTGTCCTTCATAAACCCATGTTAATTCCTTTTAATGACCTTATTGACTTCAAGGAACTTCTGAATACTGTCTCTTAGAATACCTTCCAATACTTTCCCCACTATAGATGTAAGACTAACTGGTCTATAATTACCTGGTTCAGCTTTACTTCCCTTTTTGAATATAGGCACTACTTCCGCTATACTCCAGTCTTTGGGAACCATACCTGATATTACTGAATCCTTAAAGATCAAAAATAGCGGTTTTGCAAGTTCAGAGTGAAGCTCCATTAGAACCCTTGGGTGAATGAATACCATCGGGACCTGGTGACTTATTAATCTTTAAATGTTTTAATCGGTCACAGACTACTTCCTCGCTTAAATAAGTACCTATCAGTGGGATATTCTCATTATTGAGATTATGTGTTAGTCCCTGAATTGGGTCATCTCTAGTAAATACTGTTGAAAAAAACTCATTTAGTGTGTCCGCTATGTCATTATCATTTTTGCTTAAGACTCCCAACTTGTCTTTTAAAGGGCCTATACTCTCCTTCTTTAATCTCTTGCTATTAATGTATTTCAATAATTTTTTGGATTTGCTTTGCTTTCCTTTGCTACTAGTTTTTCAGTTTCTACTTTAGCCGCTCTTATTTCCTTTTTGCATATTTTGTTACATTCCTTATAGTGCTGAAATGACTCTGCTTCCCCGTCAGATTTGTATTTTTTAAATGCTCGCCTTTTCTTGCACATAAGTTACTTTATCTTTTTGTTAAGCCACATCGGTTTCTGATTTTTATTCCTTTTTTTGCTGCTCGTAAGAATAAATTTGAGTGTATTTTTAGCTAGCAGGAATTTTAGTACCTCCCATTTCTCCATAGTATTTTTTCCTAAAAACAAACCTTCCCATTCAATATCCCTGAAAAATACCCTCATATTTTCAAAATTTGCTTTGCTAAAGTTTATAGTCCTAGTTGAGCCAGTATAGGGCTGTTTATGAAAACTGATATTGAATGTGACCATATTGTGGTCGCTGTTTCCTATCTCCCATCACTACTATGTCTCCTACTCCTGCTGCTCTTTCAATTTGCTTTAGTAACAATTCCTCATCAGATACGTTGATACCAGGCGGCCTATAGCATACACCCAATACTAACTTTTTTATTCCTTTTTCCCCGCATGCAATTTCTACCCATAATGTCTCGACAGTGTCTACAGTCCCCTCCTGAATATCTTCCCGTATATCAGGTTTTAATAACAGCTTTACGTAAAGACACACCCCTCCACCCTTTTTATTTAGTCTGTCTCTCCTAAACAGTGTATAGCCCTCTAGATTGACTGTCCAATCATGAGATTCGTCCCACCAAGTTTCAGTAATGCCTATAATATCATACTGTTTGCTTGCTGCAAGTATTTCTAGTTCACCCTTTTTACCAGTAATGCTTCTAGCGTTTACATACATACAACTAATATAAGTATTTTCCCTTGCGTTAGGGACATCTTTCACCTTATGTAGCAATGATGACCTGTAATCGTCATTGGTTAGTGCTTTGGTAAAATCACTTTTAGTACCCATGTTAGTAACCTTACCGCCTGCTCTTACCCTCCCCCCAACTTCTCCCCCATTTAGTTTACTACCGCCATCCACACTATTCTCACTGCATGACCCGTAGTTTCTAGCTAAACCCTCCCCCCAGGCTCCTAGTTTAAAATCTCCTCCAACCTTTTAACCATCCTTCCCCCCAGCACCGCTGCCCCCTCCTCAGTCAGGTGCAATCCATCACGACAAAAGAGATGGCGCCTGACTGAGAAGTCCGCCCAGTGTTCCAGGAACACAAACCTCTCTTTCCTGCACCAATCCCTAAGCCACACATTAACCTCCCTAATCTCCCTCTGCCTTCCTGGACTAGCGCGTGGCACGGGTAATATTTTGGAGAATATTACCTTAGATGTCCTTGCCTTAAGTTTCTTTCCTAAGTCCCTATAGTCTTTCTTAAGGACATCCCACCTTCCGCTAACTTTGTCATTGGTGCCAACGTGCACCAAGACCGCCGGGTCTTTCCCAGTCCCTCCCAACAATCTATCTACCCGGTCCGCGATGTGCCGTACCCGAGCACCCGGGAGACAACAGACTGTACGGCGATCACGGTCCCGGTAGATTGCCCTATCTGCCTTCCTGATAATAGAATCCCCTATTCTGAGTCGATCGCTCGCTAGCAGTTTTTAGCAGTCGTGCAAACACTAAGCCGCCACCCTCTGGGAGTGTATTTTAGCTTAGCAGAAGTGCGAACGAAAGGATCGCAGAGCGGCTACAAAAAAAAATTGAGCAGTTTTAGAGTAGCTCCAGACCTACTCAGCGCTTGCGATCTCTTCAGACCATTCAGTTCCGGATTTGACGTCACAAACACACCCTGCGTTCGCCCAGCCACGCCTGCGTTTTTCCTGCCACGCCTGCGTTTTTTCAAGCACTCCCTGAAAATGGTCAGTTGACACCCAGAAACGCCCACTTCATGTCAATCACTTACCTACATCCAACGCAGCGGGCCCGTTATTTCCCCGCATGTTGGTACTTGTGGTTCTCCAAGTACCAGCTTGCGGGGAGGCTTGCTGGGACTTGTTGTTCTACTACAAAAAACAATATTCTTTCTTTTTACACAAAGGCTATCAGCCTCCCATCCACCGCCAACGGATGGGGGGACAGCCTCGGGCTTCACCCCTGATCCTTGGGTGCCTGGAGGGTGGGGACCCCTTGATTTAAGGGCCCCCCCATAAAAAAAAATTTCAACCAGGACCGCTCAAAGAGCCCGAGTCTGGTTATGCTTAGGAGGGGGGACCCCACGCATGTTTTTTTACATTTTTTAACCCTTTAAACGCTTCTCATCATGCACACAATGAAGCCCTGCACAGATCTCACTGATCCGGCCGGGATTCATTGTGTTATGTCCGGCAGTGTTTTACTAATCACTCCCGTAAAACACTGCCATGACAATACGAATCACAGCGACATCGGAAAATACGAAAGAAGACAACTCGGCAGCTAAGTAAATTACATGCAATTTATTCAAAAAGTTGCAAAAAAACACGACCGATACAATTCGAGATGAAACTCCCACCGAATCGACACAAATACGATTCTTAGTAAATATTCCCCCTGGATTCTGATTGCTGACGTCTAGTTCCCCACTTTTGTATTCCTGATCATTGTACCCTTTGCACATGAGAGTTGGTTCTTTTTAAGCTGTAAGTTATTTGTTTTATGTTACAATAATATTTATTGTGTTACAATCAGTTATGTTGCCCTTAATTTTTTTTGTGCATAAGATTGATGGTGATCGCATGTTGGGGGCTGCCCAGCACAGGGCAAGGCGCCCAGCATGCAAATGTCTGCCAGCGATACGATTGCAATTTAATTGCGACCACCTCTCTGTCCCTGCAAAACTAGGGTTGCCCTCTGCCTGCGCAGCCTAGCTATGAAGGCAGACGCAACGCTGGCATGTTTTGCATCACAGCGGGCACGTGTGATGTCATGTGACTGCCCCAAAATGGCGCCAACCTGCCCCCATTTTCTCAGCAATGCTGCATGTCCGCCCCCCGACCGCCACACAAATGACTGGTGCTGTCAATCATGTTGCAGTCTGAGAATATGACAGCCTGTGCACGCACATTATCACCAATGCACATGCACAGTGCAGCACGGGTCTGGAGAATGCGTACGGAAAGCATCTCCAACCCATGCTGAATAGGGTCCTTCTTTGCACTATGGGTTACTGTGATGGGGATTTTTCATTGTTCCTTTGCTATTTCTCAAAGGCATCATATCCCTGAAGGCATTTCTTTATAATAGAGGGGAACTTTATTTTATCAGAATGTTTGGAAAAAACTCTTCCCACTGAACCCATCCAAGTTTCCATATGCTCAGGGGCCAATGACAGCAAGAGGATATCTGCAGCTAAAGTTACCCGCAAGGCCATCGGGTCTATTCAATGCCTGTTGGATCCTCTCCGACAGAAGGGATCCGACAGGTCAGTATTCAATTAGCGGGCAATTCCGACAGGTTTTGCCTGTTTTCGACAATGCTGATCCAACTTTTTTTGACGTCGGATCAGCATTGTCGAAAACTGGCCAAATACCTGTCGTAACTGGCTGCTAATTCGCAAAAACACGATCCACAAGTCAGAAAAATGGCAGCTCCATTGAAAAGATTGAATCCTGATTCGACCCCCCCCAAAAATCAGAAACTGACGTCTTTCGGACTTGACGGCAATTCCATCTTTCAATTGAATAGATCCCCATGCTAATAACACTGCAAGTAGGGGCAAGGAGTCAATTACTTACTTAGTCACACCCACTACTATTAATTCAGTCATCCTTGGACTGCCTTGGTTACATTTATATTCTCCCATTTTGGACTGGCATACAACTAGCACCACTATGCAGGGTCAGCCATGTACATCCAGCTGTTCAGAAGTCACTCTTGCCTTCTCCATATCAGCCATTCTCCGACATATTTAGCAAAAAGGCCATAGAAAAACTCCCCAATCACGGGAGTAGGATTGTTTTTATGCCTGAAAAAGTCCCTCCACAAGGCTGTGTGTTACCACTATCAGTGCCTGAGACTTGGTTGTAAATATAAATGAGTGTTAAAAATTTGGTAACTCTAAAGAGATGTAAATTTGAGATGTGTTAATGGAAGTAAATAATAATCCATGGTTCTTGGCGTTACCCGAGGAGCACCCATAGCAGATACGGTAAAAGGTGACAGGATCATTTTTGTAGTTTAGTAAATTCTACACACTGGAGGTGCAATCCAAATTTTGATTCGATTGTCCTTTTGGGCTTATCGTTCAAACAACGCAAGCCACGCATCGGTAATGACGTCAGTATGTCAATCCCCTTTTCATCCCCTTAGGGGAGGTTTATTAAAATTCTAATTACGCAGTTTTCCTATTTCCCACCTGAAGAATACCTATGTTAAATTTCAGCTTCCTAACATATCAGGAAGTAAAAGAATTTGCGATGAATCCGTCAGTCAGTCAGTCAGTCAGTCAGTGAGACTAAATATTTAATTACATTTTTTAACATTTATTGTATCAATGTGTAGTTGTGTAGCTAGACAACATATTGATCTCCTCCAAATATTTGGAGTCCTTTTAGAAACAGGTTTGTGAGGTTCTGTCCTGTCTTCAGTCCAGGAGCTGGATGTAATGATGTCCGAGTTGGCCAGAGGTACAGGATCTTGTCTGAACTCAGATGTTTTTTTAAAGCGGCAATCTTTTACAAGGCATGGTTTTGCCTTGTAAATGATTGCCACTTTAAAAAAAAGTCAGAGTTCGGCCGGGAACCTGCACCTCCGGCCAACTTGGACGTCATTACATCTGGCCCCAAAGATCTGTATTGTAAGCTGGAAAAGTGTGCTTTTATGCCACCCAGGATGCTCTTCTTCGGATACAGAGAAAATTCGTTCAGGGAAATTGTTTGCAATCCTCAAGCTGCATTCTAAACAACTGTATTGTGTCAGGATGCACGACCAGCATCGGCGTCTTAAACACTCACCAGTGTCACTACAGGTGTGGCGGGTGTCCGTCAGGTCCTCTGACAGGAGGGCTCTGGCGTCCGGCAGACCACGATATCCTGCAGTTCCCCAGAGTTTGATCAGCCTTGCTTCACTCTCTGACTCCAGTGTTTGCTGTGCATGCTAGTTTCCAAACTGCAGCACCTTTCCAGACTGATTGAACAGGTGCACAGACTTCAGAACCCAGCTCTGCTCTTAGACCAGTTGCTAACTACTTGTGTGTCTGAGGTTTATTCAAACTCCTGTTTGCAGGCTATGATATTCTCTGACATTGCTACATTCCGTGATTTCCAGCTGATCTCCTCCTTACCAACCTAAGTCTCAATCCGGCTAGCCAGTTACCCTGCAGCCAATCACAGTCCAACCGGGGGTTCAGCTGCAGTAATCTGGGCCTGTGCAACTAGTTACATAGTTAGCATGACAAGTGAACCTGTTTTGCTTCTTCTGTGTGGCACTATCAGGTCCAGCATATCCTCAGCCGGTAACCAGTCCGGTCCTGCATATCCTCAGCCAGTAACCAGTCTGGTACTGCATATCCTCAGCCAGTAACCAATTCAGTCCTGCATATCTTCAACCAGTCACCAGTCTGGTCCTGCATATCCTCAACTGATAACCAGTCCTGTCCTGCTGTATTCCTCAGAAAGTAGCCAGTCCACTCCAGCAGCATCTTTTCAGCTGGTAGCCAGTCTAGTCCAGCTGTATTCCTCAGCCAGTTCGGTCCATAAGCATCTTTTTAGCCAGTAGCCAGTCCAGCTGTATTCCTAAGCCGGTAGTCTGTCTGGTCCAGCAGTATCTCTTCAGCTGGTAGCCAGTCCGGTCCAGCAGCACCTCTTCAGGCGGTATCCAGTCAGGTTTAGCTGCATTCCTCAGCCGGTAGCCAGTCCGGCCCAGCAGCATCTATTCAGCTGGTAGCCAGTCCAGTCCAGTTGTATTCCTCAACTGGTGGCCAGTCCTGTTCAGCTTTCTTTAGCCGTTAGCCAGTCCAGTACATTACCACTGTGTGGTTCATAACCTTGAACTCATATCAAAGGCAGTTCTCACTGCTACCCAAATCATATGCGAAAGAGCTTTATTCAGCCTCCTCGACTCCAGCTCCAAGCCTCAGACCCTGGACGTCGGTCATCACCTGACCCAGGTAACCTTGTGCACAAAACCGTGACATATTGGTCTCATGCTTCCTGTTTTTCAGGGAATGGTAGGGTTTACTGGTGACCTTCAATGCTTTGCTACATGAAAGACTTCATGGCTGCTTGCTACAGTCTATCTGTAAAGAACACAAAACTCCATCCCAAGCGCCTTTAGATCACTTGCACCTTCTTACACTTCTTGATTATCCATGGACCCACATTTCCATAGACTTCATAGCCGATCTCCCTTCATGTCAAAGATTCAATGTGATCTGGGTCATTGTAGATCATTTTTCTCGAGCAAGATTTTTAATCCTTTAAAGTGATTACCCTCTGCTCCTATATTGGCAAATCAATTTGTCAAAGAAGTGTTCAGGTTACATGAATTCCCTAAAGATATAAGACCTCATTCAGTAAGGAATACAAATTCTGCTAAAAAGCAGTTGCTGTGATCAAATAGTTGCAGCCCAGAAATAGAGAAAAAATGCCAGCTGCAGAAACTGCGAATGTATCACAATATGTGGGCTGATCGCAAAACCATACTGAATTCCTGGAACATCAAAGATTTTTCATGTCTTTGCCAGGCAAGGTCATCCACAATTCTTGCAACACAAGATGCTGGAAGTGGTCATCGCTGACGTCAGAGGCCCTCCTTAAAATCGCCTGCATTTTTTCAGACACACCCAGAAAACAGCAGGTTTCCTCCCAGCAATGCCAGCTTCCTGTCAGTCAAACAGCGGCTGCATTGCGATCAAGATGTGTATGCAATTTCTGTCGCTAATTTTACTCGCACGTGGACAATGATTACTGAATGAGGTCCATACTATATAATTGTGGTGTCCAATTCACTTGTAAATTCTGGAGAAATGTTTACAAAAGCACACTACACTCAGAACAAACTGAACGAGTGAAACAAGATTGGAAAAATTCATCAGAATGCATGTCTCAACTAACCAGGATGGTTGGGTGAATCTTCTACCCTCACATTTGTCCATAACAACTTATTCCACAAGTCCACAGCCTAGTCTCCTTTCTTTATCCAATATAATTTTCATCCTGTTTTGCTACAGTATAATTTCCCGCTTGTCTGACCATTTTGATTCCTGCTGTTCAAAACACTTCTTGGGATTCTGGAGCAAAATAAAAATAAACCTTGTTAGGAACTCTGTTTTATATCATTTTTACAGTCAATAAAACTCAGAAGGTTCTCAGGGCCTAGAGAAAGGTTTTGGCTCTTTGCTTATCCTCTGGGGGTCAGACTACCAGCTATGAAATTTGCTGGTAAAACATCACCTAAATAAATATACAATCATGACAGAACCAGTAGGAGAGAGAACTGCACTTTCTAAGAATACATTCTCCCACCTCATGGTAAGGCTCCTGTCTTTTCTTCCTGACAGCTACTCTCTGGTCCAGTGGACTGTATGAGGGCTCAGATGCACACACACACAGCAAACTTGGTAGAAGAAGCTGCTACCACTGGGCATGTGCAAAAGCTCTGCTCTGTCCTGTAAATTGCATGTTGTGGTGGCAGCTGTAGTAATTGTATTATATACTATTGTTATTGTTGTCATAATCTGAGCCACTGGTCAAGAGGAGGGGCATTTTGAGGCAACCGGAAGCCCCCCTGCATTTGCCTATGGGGTTAATTGAGCTGTTGTCACTTGCCAGTGCACACAATGTTATTACATCATACCCACTGATAAACAGAGGAGCCACAGCGTAAAGAGGAATAGCCACCCATAAGACAACAAAGAAGGTAAAGTAAGTATCTGTGGGCTGCAGCAGAGAGACATAAAGGGGCTGGCCGGAGCTGTAGAGACATTGGTGGCTGGGGAGACAATAGGGGGTGGGCTCGAAAACCTGAATGGCTGGCTGGAGCTGTAAAGACACTAGGGGCTTAAAAGACCAAAGGGAGTGGCTGTGGAAACAATGGTTGGCTGGTGAGACAGAAGATGGCTGGCTGGAGCTGTAGAGACATTGGGGGCTGGAGAGACAAACGGTTGCTGGCTGGATGACAATGGGGGGCTTGAAAGAAGGGCTGGCCGGAGCTGGAGAGACAGTAGGGGCTGAAGAGATTGAAGAAAATGGCTGTGGAGACACTGGTGGGCTGTTGATGCAGAAGGGGGCTAGCAGGAGCTGGAGAGAAAGAAGAAGGCTGGCTGGGGAAACACTGGGGTAATTGAGAGACAGAAGAAGAATGGCTGGAGAAACACTGGGGTTGGGACTGACTGGAGAGACAGAAGGGGGTTGGCTTGGATATACTTGGCGGCTGGAGAGACAGAAGGGGGCTAGCTGGAGAAACATAAGGCTGTGGAGACACTGGTGGACTGGAGAGACAAAAGGGGATGGTTGGACATGGCATTCCTGACAAATACCTCTCTCCACTCCGATCTATCCTCAATGCTGCTGCCCGGCTCATCTTCCTCACCAAACGCACTACGTCCACCTCTCCTCTCTTACTAGACCTTCACTGGCTCGCCTTCCCTTTCAGAATCCATTTCAAGCTTCTCACACTCGCTTACAAAGCACTCACCCACTCCTCTCCCATCTACATCTCTGACCTTATCTCCCTTTACACTCCCACCCGTCCTCTTCCGCAACTTACAGTTGATGACAGTATAGGACAAGTACAGGGTAAATAAACATAGTTACATCAGCAGATGACACTGGAATAAGTATCAGGTGGCAGAAGACTGCTAGATTTGGTGCAGTTGAAGATTATTAAAGTAAGAAAGGATAAGCACATGAGGGAAGAGGGCCCTGCTTGTGAGAGCTTACATTCTAAAGGGGAGGGATAGACAGACAGGGGTGACACAGATGGGGTACATAGAGAGCGTAGAACAGAGGGTTAGGATGAGATTTGGCTGGGTTTGGTGAAGAAGTGGGTCTTGAGAGCCCGTTTGAAGTTTTGTAGAGAGGTGGAGAGTCTGAGGGGGAGAGGTAGGGAATTCCAGAGAAGTGGTGCAGCATGTGAAAAATCTTGGAGGTAGGAGTGGGAGGAAGTAATCCATAGGCAGGAGAGTCGGCATGCATTAGCAGAGCGAAGAGGACGGTTTTCCTGTTTGATTATTTGTTTATGTACTCTGTAATTGGGCGCTGCGGAACCCTTGTGGCGCCATATAAATAAAGGATAATAATAATAATAATAATAATAGGCAGACACTGGGGGACTGAAGAGATAGAAGGGAGTTGGCTGTGGAGACATTGGTGGGTTGGAGAGACAGAAGGGGACTGGCTGGAGAGACACTGGGAGGCTGGAAAGACAGAAAGGGGCTAGTTGGAGCTGGAGAGACACTGAGGTGTGTGTGAAGAGATAGAAGGGAGTTCACTGTGGAGACACTGGTGGGCTGGAGAAACAGAATGGGGCTGACTGGAGAGACACTGGGAGGTTGGAAAGACAGAAGGGGGCAGGCTGGAGTTGGAGAAACATAAGGAGATAGACGTTAGTTGGCTGTGGAGACATTGGTGGGTTGGAGAGTGCTGGCTGGAGCTGGAGAGACACTAGGGTGGTGTGAACAGATAGAAGGGAGTTTGCTGTGGAAACACTGGTGGACTGGAGAGATAGAAGGAGGCTATCTGGAGACATACTGGGAGGCTGCAAAGACAGAAAGGGGCTGGCTGGAGCTGGAGAGACACTGGGGGGGGGGATAGTGGGCAGTTGGCTGTGGAGACATTGGTGGGATGGAGAGACAAAGGTAGGCTGGCTGGGGAGACACTGGGGGGCTGGAGAGACAGGAGGGTGCCGGCTAGAGACTAGAAAGACAGAATGGGGTTGACTGTAGAGACAATGGGAGGGCTAAAGAGACACTGGAGGCTGGCTGGAGAGACTTGGGGGGGGGGGGGGGGGGGCTGGAGAGACAGTAGAGGGCGGGTTGACTCTCAGTTTGGAAATATAACAATATATGACCCAAAGTGGTTCTATTATTATGTAGTGTAGGACCAGGAAATATAATAATATATGACCCAAAGTGGTTCTATTATTATGTAGTGTAGGACCACCTGAGCAGAGATGCCTTCATGTGGCCAGTGCCAAACAATGTGTTTGCAAATGTGTATAACTGAGTCCTCTGGATTTTATTATTATGTAGGATGCAAATCTATTTTGGTGGCCCAATGCAATGGGCTGGGGTAATTTTTTTTGTTTAGGCCAGGTCACAGCTGCCGGCATGAAAAGATACGAGATGCAGAATACAATCGTTTGGAAACATATTGCATGTCAGCATTTATCATTTACAAACATTTCTATCAAGTGCTTTGGGATTTCATTTATCTTTGATCTACAGCTTTTTAAATATTAAATAATTAAAAATGTTTAATACTTTCACTGAGTAACCAGAAATGAACATGAAGGAGTGTACACACAAACTGAGCATAGCCAAAGGTCATGTTAGTTATACTGTAATTTGTCATTGAATACCTCTGACACTGATCTGGCAACAAACACGGTCAGCACATCCCTCTCTCCCCTCTCTCCCCTGAACCACAGGGGTTTATAGTTGACAAGAAGAAAGTGCAAACGACCCTGCCCAGAACACAGATAGCATCTAGACAACTGTTTCATCCCGGGCCCAGACAGGAAGGATATAAACCTCCTAATGCTAATGTGTGGACCTCCATTCTAAAAGTAAAACATTCTATACCCTTAATACCAAGAAATAATGACACGGAGACTTGAATTTGGCAGAAAACTGTTAGCTATTTATTGTACCCTAACCACTAGAAAAACCTGTAAAGGAAATATTAAGTTAGCATGTCGTATAAACCGAAATATGGTGTCAGAAAAAAGAACGGCTACAACCCACTGAAGATAACCTCAGAAACATTAAAACTCAAACAATCCTAATCTACCACAAAAACCATACATAGGTAATAGGTGCCTGACTCATACCTCCACGCTGACTACCCACCCTGATGGGTGATGACGCTGCCCCCTGTTGGGTGATCTAGCGGCCTTAAAAGTCAATGGAGGTGAGTGCACCTAAACCACACCAATACTATAAAAACTGTGACTAACAAGTCAAACTAGAAACTGCCGTTCTTTTCCGCCAACAAATCGCCAACGAGAAACCACAACTAACAACCCAAAGCCAAAACACTCCGTGCCAAGCAATCTACAAAGTGGGGTGGGAGGGCGGGAAGGCAAACTAACAGCGACCCCTAGATGACCTATACATCCCTATATATGCTGATCCCTCTCCTATCTACCATTGGCTGTAACCTTTCATAACAATTTGGTCCACACCCATCACAGGAGGTTTAACTCTCTCCATTCCCATGTCTGTCATTTCGTTCTCCAACTAGTGGTTGTGCATTCGCCCTCTGAACTCTGCTCTGCCTCTCACTGTCACCATGTGCCCGTCCACAGCCTCTCCCTGTCACTTTCTGCCTTGCCCTGCCACTCTCTGCCTGTGACCTAAATGTATGGTTGTTTTCTTGTTTTGTTTTTTAATCTTGGGGTGGAGAAACTCCTATTTGTTCTGTCCCAGGCCCCATAATTTCTGATGGCAGTCCTGATTGCGACTCCTTACTTTTCTAGTAAATGTGACTTTTAGGCTTGTCGTATGTTCTTCAAACTGCTTAGCTCAGCTCTTTTGGGTAAAAGTGGCAGCATAAGCGGGTGAAGCAGATGATTTGGGGTGTGAAATCTCTATGGACACTGCAGTACATGTTAAGCAACCTAGTACTGTATAATGTGCTTGACATCTAACTAAATATTATATTTTAACTCATGAAGCCTATATTTTATGCTGTTCAGATGGGCTGTATAAGATAAGTGGGATTGGATAAAATGGAGAATATTGGTTTATTACAGGTTATTATTTTAAATGGGAACCAGCACTGGCATACTGTAGTGATAATTGTTAATGGAAAACTACTACTGCAGGGGTGAAGGGTACTATTGGAAGCTTCTCTCTGATAGCCAGATTGTCATGAAACTGTGCTGTTTCCAACAAGGCTTAAAAGCTTTCATCTAATAATAATAATAATAATAATAATAATATACATTTGTGATATACGTAGCCAAAGGGCCATCTAGTTATAGGTTCTATTTTCTTAAATGGATAAATAAAACTAAAATAAAAAAGTATATATTATAAAGATGAAAATGACCTTTACTATCTCACTTTTCCTTGAAAGTTGGTAGGGCCGGTACTACTGTATATATGACTGGGTCCTAAGCAGGAAAGAAGGTGGGTAAAGCAGTTCAGTAAGATATTCCACTTACATAAAAGTATATCAATCAAATATTGGCAGCACTAATTACAATACAACCTCATATGCATTTCTCAAAAGCAGCTATTAAAAAACAACATACATTTCTAAAAAAATCCATTTAAAACAGTAAATATATATTGCAAGAATATACACAATTAAACCATCACCCCAATTGTAGTTATGTAGCAATGAAATCCACAATAATAGAGAATAAAGTGGACTTTTCACATAAATAAAATATTATCACCAAGAGAATGCTCTACCTATCAAATACAGTGATTACGTGCATTTATGTAGCTACAATATCACCTATAGTAAAATCAAAACGTCAGGAAACACATCTGAAAGACAAGGTCAGGGACAAATGCTCTGCCATACAACTGAAGGTCAGGGGTGCTTTCTTGTACTCAGGAAGTCATTAGGAAATCAGTCAGTGAATGCTGCCAGATTTCTGTGAAAGAATATGTTATATTGCAGCCAGCATCCAGGATCCGTAATTAAAGCACCTTTTATATATATTGAAAAAAATGTAGCATAGCATAGGCATTATCATAGATTGTTTCTTTGCCGCCTGTATCACACAGTATAAAGCCACTCATTATTAGACCGGGCACACATCAGAGCTAAGTGTTCCCAGCTAATATGCCGACATATCGTGCCGCCCCTACACACGGCGTGGTGCAGTGGTACAATGGCACAATCTAACATGCTAAATGCAGCATGGCATCATTACCAATATCTTTTGGTTGACTGTACAGCACCATGCCCTAGACTTAAATCTTAGTGTTAGGGACCCACCAGATGATGTCACCTGGTCGAAGTTGGTGGGCCCATATATTTTTGGCCAAAAATTATGCTAAGCACCTCAATTTCATTTTGTTAGATTGCAGAGTTTATTATAATTATTCTTATTAGCAGTGCTTAGTACTATAGAGTGTGGATCTACGGCATGATAGCACCTCTTATTAAGGGCCTAATTCAGACCTGATCGCAGCAGCAAAACTTTTCTCTAATGGGCAAAACCATGTGCAGTGCAGGGGAGGCAGATATAACATGTGCAGAGAGAGTTAGATTTGGGTGGGGTGTGGTCAAACTGAAATCTAAATTGCAGTGTAAAAATAAAGCAGCCAGTATTTACCCTGCACAGAAACAAAATAACCCACCCAAATCTAACTCTCTGCAAATGTTATATTATTATTATTACATTTTAGTTATAAGGCGCCACAAGTGTTTCGCAGCGCCGTACAAAGGACAGTACAAAGGGAGACAAAACTTAGCATTACAGTAAATAAATAACAGAAATAGAGTACAGGTAACAAAGAGTACCACAATTCTCAAGACATAATACAGCTAAGATGTAAGTAGTGAGGGAGAGATCATCGTATTACTAGGGGCTGGTGGCCATAGATGGAGATGGGCCTTTACCAGCAGGAGAAAAAGAGGTTATATCTGCCCCCCCGTGCAGTGCACATGGTTTTGCCCAACTGCTAACAAATTTGCTGCTGCGATCAACTCTGAATTTCCCCCATAGTCGGTTACATCAGAATCAGTATCATATTATACAGTAGAAAGTAAAATATCTATCTTATGCCAAGTTTATAATTCTGTGTGACAGAGAAGGACTTGCAGAAAAATGGGTCCTTTGACAGGGGCTGCAAGCTTAAATGTATTTATCAATATATGAACCAAAACCCCATTATTTATTATGGCGGTTGCAGAGCCTCTGGGAATTGTATTTATACAATGTGGTCACATACCACATGCACAACAGGGAATACATACAAAATCCCGGCAGATGGAATGTGGTGGCATATCACTGTCTGTCGGGATTCCGCCGTCGTTCTCCTGAATGCCGGGATCCCAACAACTGGTATATTGACTGCATCCCCACCCTAGATCTAGTAGTGGTGAGTGCAGCAGAACAATGTCTTTATATATATATATATATATATATATATATATAACACACACATTATAGAGGATGGCATCAAGCTAACATTCACCCTTCTAATAGACTATGTGACATGGATGGTATGCATCAATAATATAATTTTATCAGTAAATACAGGGCTATTTTTGACCCGGAATGCTCTGAAACACCGTTCCTGAAGGTCTCTTCTAAAATGACGTAATCAGGAACAGCGTTTTGGGACGTCTGCTACCTGGCCTGCCCTTCTGTCGCTGATATCACTGCCACTTCCCGTGTCTGAGGGGAGGAGAGCACAGCACGTATCTCTTCTGCCCCCTCACTGTGTCCCGCCTACAGCGACCATTTAAAATGTGGCTGAGCCATCAGCCAATCAGAGCTCGCGGGCCGGCGCCTGATAGGCTGCATTTTAAATAGCAGCGGAACAGAGTGAGGGGGCAGGAGAGATGCATGCTGTGCTCTCCTCCCCTCAGACACGGCAAGCAGCGGCATGAAGAGTGGTAGCAGCGACAGGAGGAGCAGCAGCTGGGGTGAGCAGTAGAGATGTGCACTTGAAATTTTTCGGGTTTTGTGTTTTGGTTTTGGGTTCGGTTCCGCGGCCGTGTTTTGGGTTCGACCGCGTTTTGGCAAAACCTCACCGAATTTTTTTTGTCGGATTCGGGTGTTTTTTTCAAAAAACACTAAAAAACAGCTTAAATCATAGAATTTGGGGGTCATTTTGATCCCAAAGTATTATTAACCTCAAAAACCATAATTTCCACTCATTTTCAGTCTATTCTGAACACCTCACACCTCACAATATTATTTTTAGTCCTAAAATTTGCACCGAGGTCGCTGGATGACTAAGCTAAGCGACCCTAGTGGCCGACACAAACACCTGGCCCATCTAGGAGTGGCACTGCAGTGTCACGCAGGATGGCCCTTCCAAAAAACACTCCCCAAACAGCACATGACGCAAAGAAAAAAAGAGGCGCAATGAGGTAGCTGTGTGAGTAAGATAAGCGACCCTAGTGGCCGACACAAACACCTGGCCCATCTAGGAGTGGCACTGCAGTGTCACGCAGGATGGCCCTTCCAAAAAACACTCCCCAAACAGCACATGACGCAAAGAAAAAAAGAGGCGCAATGAGGTAGCTGTGTGAGCAAGATAAGCGACCCTAGTGGCCGACACAAATACCTGGCCCATCTAGGAGTGGCACTGCAGTGTCACGCAGGATGGCCCTTCCAAAAAACACTCCCCAAACAGCACATGACGCAAAGAAAAAAAGAGGCGCAATGAGGTAGCTGTGTGAGTAAGATAAGCGACCCTAGTGGCCGACACAAACACCTGGCCCATCTAGGAGTGGCACTGCAGTGTCACGCAGGATGGCCCTTCCAAAAAACACTCCCCAAACAGCACATGACGCAAAGAAAAAAAGAGGCGCAATGAGGTAGCTGTGTGAGCAAGATAAGCGACCCTAGTGGCCGACACAAACACCTGGCCCATCTAGGAGTGGCACTGCAGTGTCACGCAGGATGGCCCTTCCAAAAAACACTCCCCAAACAGCACATGACGCAAAGAAAAAAAGAGGCACAATGAGGTAGCTGTGTGAGTAAGCTAAGCGACCCTAGTGGCCGACACAAACACCTGGCCCATCTAGGAGTGGCACTGCAGTGTCACGCAGGATGGCCCTTCCAAAAAACACTCCCCAAACAGCACATGATGCAAAGAAAAAAAGAGGCGCAATGAGGTAGCTGTGTGAGTAAGCTAAGCGACCCAAGTGGCCGACACAAACACCTGGCCCATCTAGGAGTGGCACTGCAGTGTCACGCAGGATGGCCCTTCCAAAAAACACTCCCCAAACAGCACATGACGCAAAGAAAAAAAGAGGCGCAATGAGGTAGCTGTGTGAGTAAGATAAGCGACCCTAGTGGCCGACACAAACACCTGGCCCATCTAGGAGTGGCACTGCAGTGTCACGCAGGATGGCCCTTCCAAAAAACACTCCCCAAACAGCACATGACGCAAAGAAAATTGAAAGAAAAAAGAGGTGCAAGATGGAATTGTCCTTGGGCCCTCCCACCCACCCTTATGTTGTATAAACAGGACATGCACACTTTAACCAACCCATCATTTCAGTGACAGGGTCTGCCACACGACTGTGACTGAAATGACGGGTTGGTTTGGACCCCCACCGAAAAAGAAGCAATTAATCTCTCCTTGCACAAACTGGCTCTACAGAGGCAAGATGTCCACCTCATCATCATCCTCCGATATATCACCGTGTACATCCCGCTCCTCACAGATTATCAATTCGTCCCCACTGGAATCCACCATCTCAGCTCCCTGTGTACTTTGTGGAGGCAATTGCTGCTGGTCAATGTCTCCACGGAGGAATTGATTATAATTCATTTTAATGAACATCATCTTCTCCACATTTTCTGGAAGTAACCTCGTACGCCGATTGCTGACAAGGTGAGCGGCGGCACTAAACACTCTTTCGGAGTACACACTTGTGGGAGGGCAACTTAGGTAGAATAAAGCCAGTTTGTGCAAGGGCCTCCAAATTGCCTCTTTTTCCTGCCAGTATAAGTACGGACTGTCTGACGTGCCTACTTGGATGCGGTCACTCATATAATCCTCCACCATTCTTTCAATGGGGAGAGAATCATATGCAGTGCCAGTAGACGACATGTCCGTATCCGTAATCGTTGGCAGGTCCTTCAGTCCGGACCAGATGTCAGCATCAGCAGTCGCTCCAGACTGCCCTGCATCACCGCCAGCGGGTGGGCTCGGAATTCTGAGCCTTTTCCTCGCACCCCCAGTTGCGGGAGAATGTGAAGGAGGAGATGTTGACAGGTCGCGTTCCGCTTGACTTGACAATTTTCTCACCAGCAGGTCTTCGAACCCCAGCAGACTTGTGTCTGCCGGAAAGAGAGATCCAAGGTAGGTTTTAAATCTAGGATCGAGCACGGTGGCCAAAATGTAGTGCTCTGATTTCAACAGATTGACCACCCGTGAATCCTTGTTAAGCGAATTAAGGGCTCCATCCACAAGTCCCACATGCCTAGCGGAATCGCTCTGTGTTAGCTCCTCCTTCAATGTCTCCAGCTTCTTCTGCAAAAGCCTGATGAGGGGAATGACCTGACTCAGGCTGGCAGTGTCTGAACTGACTTCACGTGTGGCAAGTTCAAAGGGCAGCAGAACCTTGCACAACGTTGAAATCATTCTCCACTGCGCTTGAGACAGGTGCATTCCACCTCCTATATCGTGCTCAATTGTATAGGCTTGAATGGCCTTTTGCTGCTCCTCCAACCTCTGAAGCATATATAGGGTTGAATTCCACCTCGTTACCACTTCTTGCTTCAGATGATGGCAGGGCAGGTTCAGGCGTTTTTGGTGGTGCTCCAGTCTTCTGTACGTGGTGCCTGTACGCCGAAAGTGTCCCGCAATTCTTCTGGCCACCGACAGCATCTCTTGCACGCCCCTCTTGTTTTTTAAATAATTCTGCACCACCAAATTCAAGGTATGTGCAAAACATGGGACGTGCTGGAATTTGCCCATATTTAATGCACACACAATATTGCTGGCGTTGTCCGATGCCACAAATCCACAGGAAAGTCCAATTGGGGTAAGCCATTCCGCGATGATCTTCCTCAGTTGCCGTAAGAGGTTTTCAGCTGTGTGCGTATTCTGGAAACCGGTGATACAAAGCGTAGCCTGCCTAGGAAAGAGTTGGCGTTTGCGAGATGCTGCTACTGGTGCCGCCGCTGCTGTTCTTGCGGAGGGAGTCCATACATCTACCCAGTGGGCTGTCACAGTCATATAGTCCTGACCCTGCCCTGCTCCACTTGTCCACATGTCCGTGGTTAAGTGGACATTGGGTACAACTGCATTTTTTAGGACACTGGTGACTCTTTTTCTGACGTCCGTGTACATTCTCGGTATCGCCTGCCTAGAGAAGTGGAACCTAGATGGTATTTGGTAACGGGGGCATACTACCTCAAGAAATTGTCTAGTTCCCTGTGAACTAACGGCGGATACCGGACGCACGTCTAACACCAACATAGTTGTCAAGGCCTCAGTTATCCGCTTTGCAACAGGATGACTGCTGTGATATTTCATCTTCCTCGCAAAGGACTGTTGGACAGTCAATTGCTTACTGGAAGTAGTACAAGTGGTCTTCCGACTTCCCCTCTGGGATGACCATCGACTCCCAGCAGCAACAACAGCAGCGCCAGCAGCAGTAGGCGTTACACGCAAGGATGCATCGGAGGAATCCCAGGCAGGAGAGGACTTGTCAGAATTGCCAGTGACATGGCCTGCAGGACTATTGGCATTCCTGGGGTAGGAGGAAATTGACACTGAGGGAGTTGGTGGGGTGGTTTGCGTGAGCTTGGTTACAAGAGGAAGGGATTTACTGGTCAGTGGACTGCTTCCGCTGTCGCCCAAAGTTTTTGAACTTGTCACTGACTTATTATGAATGCGCTGCAGGTGACGTATAAGGGAGGATGTTCCGAGGTGGTTAACGTCCTTACCCCTACTTATTACAGCTTGACAAAGGCAACACACAGCTTGACAAATGTTGTCCGCATTTCTGTTGAAATACTTCCACACCGAAGAGGTGATTTTTTTGGTATTTTCACCAGGCATGTCAATGGCCATATTCCTCCCACGGACAACAGGTGTCTCCCCGGGTGCCTGACTTAAACAAACCACCTCACCATCAGAATCCTCCTTGTCAATTTCCTCCCCAGCGCCAGCAACACCCATATCCTCCTCATCCTGGTGTACTTCAACACTGACATCTTCAATCTGACTATCAGGAACTGGACTGCGGGTGCTCCTACCAGCACTTGCAGGGGGCGTGCAAATGGTGGAAGGCGCATGCTCTTCACGTCCAGTGTTGGGAAGGTCAGGCATCGCAACCGACACAATTGGACTCTCCTTGTGGATTTGGGATTTCGAAGAACGCACAGTTCTTTGCTGTGCTTTTGCCAGCTTGAGTCTTTTCATTTTTCTAGCGAGAGGCTGAGTGCTTCCATCCTCATGTGAAGCTGAACCACTAGCCATGAACATAGGCCAGGGCCTTAGCCGTTCCTTGCCACTCCGTGTGGTAAATGGCATATTGGCACGTTTACGCTTCTCCTCCGACAATTTTATTTTAGATTTTTGAGTCCTTTTTTTACTGATATTTGGTGTTTTGGATTTTACATGCTCTGTACTATGACATTGGGCATCGGCCTTGGCAGATGACGTTGCTGGCATTTCATCGTCTCGGCCATGACTAGTGGCAGCAGCTTCAGCACGAGGTGGAAGTCGATCTTGATCTTTCCCTATTTTTGGAACCTCAACATTTTTGTTCTCCATATTTTAATAGGCACAACTAAAAGGCACCTCAGGTAAACAATGGAAATGGATGGATACTAGTATACTTATGGATGACGAGCGACTGCCGACACAGAGGTAGCTACAGCCGTGGACTACCGTACTGTGTCTGCTGCTAATATAGACTGGATGATAATGAGATAAAATTAAAATATATATATATATATCACACTAGTACTGCAGCCGGACAGGTATATATTATGTAATGACGGACCTGCTGGACACTGTCTGTCAGCACTGCAGACTCCTAAAGTAAGCTACTAGTATCAAGAAGATAGAAAAAAAAAAAACCACGGGTAGGTGGTATACAATTATGGATGGACGAGCGACTGCCGACACAGAGGTAGCTACAGCCGTGGACTACCGTACTGTGTCTGCTGCTAATATAGACTGGATGATAATGAGATAAAATTAAAATATATATATATATCACACTAGTACTGCAGCCGGACAGGTATATATTATATAATGACGGACCTGCTGGACACTGTCTGTCAGCACTGCAGACTCCTAAAGTAAGCTACTAGTATCAAGAAGATAGGGAAAAAAAAAACCACGGGTAGGTGGTATACAATTATGGATGGACGAGCGACTGCCGACACAGAGGTAGCTACAGCCGTGGACTACCGTACTGTGTCTGCTGCTAATATAGACTGGATGATAATGAGATAAAATTAAAATATATATATATATATATATCACACTAGTACTGCAGCCGGACAGGTATATATTATGTAATGACGGACCTGCTGGACACTGTCTGCAGAATGCGTTTATAAAAACACCACACGACGAGTGTTTAACTTTTTCAGGCAGACAATCACAATTATACTGGTGGTCAGCAGACAATCACAATACTGGTGGTCAGTGGTCACTGGTCAGTCACACTGGCAGTGGCACTCTGGCAGCAAAAGTGTGCACTGTACTTAAAATATGTACTCCTGCTATAACTGCTCCCCAGTCTCCCCCACAATTAAGCTGTGTGAGCAGTGAGCACTCAGCACAGTCAGATAATGATATACAGTATTACATATGATGCAGCACACTGGGCTGAGCACAGATATGGTATGTGACTGTGTCACACTGTGTATCGTTTTTTATCAGGCAGAGAACGGATTAATTAAACTGGTGGTCAGTCACTGGTCACACTATCAGCAGCAAGTAGTACTCCTCCTAATATGCTCCCCAAAATTTGTGTCTCTCTAGTACTCTAAACGGAGAGGACGCCAGCCACATCCTCTCCCTATCAATCTCAATGCACGTGTGAAAATGGCGGCGACGCGCGGCTCCTTATATAGAATCCGAGTCTCGCGATAGAATCTGAGCCTCGCGAGAATCCGACAGCGGGATGATGACGTTCGGGCGCGCTCGGGTTAACCGAGCAAGGCGGGAAGATCCGAGCCGCTCGGCCCCGTGTAAAAAAACCTGAAGTTCGGGCGGGTTCGGATTCCGAGGAACCGAACCCGCTCATCTCTAGTGAGCAGGGGGCATTGTTTATCTGGCGCTGCTGAGGGGCATTGTGTATTTGGCACTGCTGGGGGGCATTGTGTATCTGGCACTGCTGGGGGGCATTGTGTATCTGGCACTGCTGAGGGGTATTGTGTATCTGGCACTGCTGGGGGGCATTGTGTATCTGGCACTGCTGAGGGCATTGTGTATCTGGTACTGCTGGGGGCATTGTGTATATACGGCACTGCTGGGAGGCATTGTGTATTATTATTATTATTATTATTATTATCATTATCCTTTATTTATATGGCGCCACAAGGATTCCGCAGTGCCTAATTACAGAGTACATATGCACATAATCAAACAGGAAAACAGCAACTTACAGTTGACGACAATATAGGACAAGTACAGGGTAAATAAACATAGCTACATCAGCAGATGACACTGGAATAAGTATCAGGTGGCAGAAGACTGCTGGATTTGGTGCAGCTGAAGATTATTAAAGTAAGAAAAGGGTAAGCACATGAGGGAAGAGGGCCCTGCTCGTGAGAGCTTACATTCTAAAGGGGAGGGATAGACAGACAGGGGTGACACAGATGGGGTACATAGAGAGCGTGGAACAGAGGGTTAGGATGAGATTTGGCTGGGTTTGGTGAAGAAGTGGGTCTTGAGAGCCCGTTTGAAGTTTTGTAGAGAGGTGGAGAGTCTGAGGGGGAGAGGTAGGGAATTCCAGAGAAGTGGTACAGCACGTGAAAAATCTTGGAGGTAGGAGTGGGAGGAAGTAATCCGTAGGCAGGAGAGTCGGCGTGCATTAGCAGAGCGAAGAGGACGGGTGGGAGTGTAAAGCGAGATAAGATCAGAGATGTAGATGGGAGAGGAGTGGGTGAGGGCTTTGTAAGCAAGTGTGAGAAGCTTGAAATGGATTCTGAAAGGGAAGGGGAGCCAGTGAAGGTCTAGTATGAGAGGAGAGGTGGACGTAGTGCGTTTGGTGAGGAAAACGAGCCGGGCAGCAGTATTGAGGATAGATTGGAGTGGAGAGAGGTATTTGTCAGGAATGCCAGTCAGGAAGAGATTACAGTAGTCCAGTCTGGAGATGACCAGTGAGTGGATAAGAGTCTTAGTAGCATCTTGGGGCAGAAAGGGTCTGATCCTGGAAATATTTTTTAGATGAAAACGGCAGATTTGTGAGAGGTGCTGAATGTGTGGTTTGAAGGAGAGGGAGAAGTCAAGGATTACTCCAAGACAGCGCACTTGGGGGGTAGAGGAGATAGTAGTGCCATCAATAGATAATGAGATTGTAGGAGGTGAGGTTATGCGGGAGGGAGGGAAGATGATCAGCTCGGTCTTAGACATGTTAAGTTTAAGAAAGCGCTGGGACATCCAGGAAGAGATAGCAGAGAGACAGTTGGAGATACGAGTGAGGAGAGTAGGGGAGAGGTCTGGAGAGGAAAGATAGATTTGAGTGTCATCAGCATAGAGATGATATTGGAAACCAAAAGAACTAATGAGCTTACCTAGTGAGGACGTATAGAGAGAGAAGAGGACCAAGGACAGAACCTTGGGGTACCCCTACAGTTAGTGGAAGTGAGGGGGAGGTGGAGTCATGAGAGGAGACAGAGAATGAACGGTCAGAAAGGTAGGACGACAACCAAGAGAGGGCAGTGTCACGCAGACCAATGGAGTGAAGGATTTGCAGTAGGAGAGGATGGTCCACAGTGTCAAAAGCAGCAGAGAGATCAAGTAGAATAAGTAGAGAGTAGTGTCCCTTAGATTTAGCAGCATGGAAGTCATTGCATACTTTTGTAAGGGCAGTTTCAGTGGAGTGGAGAGGACGGAAGCCAGACTGGAATGGGTCAAGCAGTGAGTGTGAGGAAAGAAAGGAAGTAAGGCGGTTGGGGGGCACTGCTGGGGGGCATTGTGTATCTGGCACTGCTGAGGGCATCGTGTATCTGGCACTGCAGGGGGCATTGTGTATCTGGCACTGCTGGGGGGCTTTGAATATCTGGCACTTCTGGGGGTATTGTGTATCTTGTCAATCACAAAATCCTGTTTTGTTTTTTTCTGAACCAGACTGAAAGATTTGTCTATAGTACACTTGAAATATCCTGTACTAACACTGGGGGAATTCTGAGTTGATCACAGCAGCAAGTTTGTTAGCAATTGGTCAAAACCAGGGCCCTCATTCCGAGTTGTTCGCTCGCAAGCTGCTTTTAGCAGCATTGCACACGCTAAGCCGCCGCCTACTGGGAGTGAATCTTAGCTTAGCAGAATTGCGAACGAAAGATTCTCAAAATCGCGAATAGAAATTTCTTAGCAGTTTCTGAGTAGCTCGACACTTACTCTGCCACTGCGATCAGTTCAGTCAGTTTCGTTCCTGGTTTGACGTCACAAACACACCCAGCGTTCGCCCAGACACTCCCCCGTTTCTCCAGCCACTCCCGCGTTTTTCCCAGAAACGGCAGCGTTTTTTCACACACACCCATAAAACGGCCAGTATCCGCCCAGAAACACCCACTTCCTGTCAATCACACTCCGATCACCAGAACGAAAAAAAATCCTCGTAATGCTGTGAGTAAAATACCTAACTGTTGAGTAAAATAACTAAGCGCATGCGCTCTGCGAACATTGCGCATGCGCAGTAAGCGACTAATCGCAATATAGAGAAAATCGGCAATGAGCGAACAACTCGGAATGAGGGCCCATGTGCACTGAAGGGGGAGCAGATATAACATTTACAGAGAGAGTTAGATTTGGGTGGGTTATTTTGTTTTTGTGCAGGGTAAATACTGGCTGCTTTATTTTTACACTGCAATTTAGATTTCAGTTTGAATACACCCCACCCAAATCTAACTCTCTCTGCACATGTTATATCTGCCCCTCCTGCAGTGCACATGGTTTTGCCCAACTGCTAACAGAATTGCTGCTGCGATCAACTCAGAATTAGGCCCACAATACTGAACATTATTATTTAGAGCAAAATCTTTGAACATCCTCCATACTTCAAAGTAAGATCTACTTATGAAAAGGTGAGAGACTGACATGCAGACATATACTATAAATCTCACAGATGAAAGTATGGTTTCCTGTAATTGGTTTCTCCTTGCCATGGTCAGGAGGTTACATTCTCTCAAAGACATCTCACGTAGTTGCACAATCATTTTTAAGGTTTTTATAGTAATTATGTGGGCTGCAAAATGGATAAAATACATCGGTAATTTCCTAAATGGTTGACAGGTGTAAGGTTTTCCTTCTGTTTTTTTTTAGTACAAATTTTAGAAATTGTACAAGCATAAATATATCGTACATTTTATAAACTGCCTGGTCTGCATAAAAAAACACCCTCAGGCCTCTTTGAACAACAATCACAAGGTAAAACATCGAAAGGTCATTTTTAGAATTGCAGCTACTTGATTTGTGATAAATGTTCCTAGAGGACTGGAAGAGCTGTAGGAAATGAAGGATTAACCATAGAAAGATTAGGTTTAGATTGTTTCTATATAGGATTCTACTGTAATTCTACTACGGGGTACATTTCTAAAATATGTGTGATGTCACTGAAGCCGCATAAAGTAAGATTTGGTTTGGAGTTAAATGTTCAGGGGTTAAGGAGGACCAGCGCCCTAACCATTTTGGAAATAAAATCTGGCTAATTGGTGGTGTTTGCTGCCTTGAAAATAGAAGAGAAATCCAGATCCTCTTCAACAGGATCTAAAGTAGATAAAGTCTTTCCTGGTGCAGGTTCCCCCAATTGAAGAGTCTATGATATTTCTTAAAATAAAACCAGTATTTAGTAAGGATTCAAAGATCATAAATTCAACCACATTTGTGTCTTATAAGGTGGCAATCTGATACAGCATATACAAATTCTGCATACATTTTTATTGTGCGTTTCCCAGGATCGCTGCCTGCTTCTTCAGAGAGTTTATTCCTAAAATTTTTCTGATGATTGAAATCCCAAATCTTGGGTTAAAATGATAACATTTGGCCTGTCAGGAGTTCAAACATATTGACACACATGCAGGCTGGCGATCTCCACAGGGAATTAATCTTCTATGTACTCCCATCATCTGAGAGTCAAATTATCTTGGGTCTTCCATGATCACATATACACGTTCTAATATATGAGTAGAGTAAACATATTGTCATAGGACTCTCAACGCCATCAAAGATGCTTGCCGACAATCAGACCTCCAAATTAAGATACTGTATTTAAAATTTGAGTGTCTCTCAAGATAACTCTCTACCAGCATTATATCAGTATTTCAGAGATGTGTTCAGCAAACAAGTTGCTGAAACACTACCAGCTCATCGGGAATGGGACTACCCTAGCGACCTGTTACCTGGAAAAGTGCCCACTCAAGAGTCTTCCCTCTGTCTGTACCCGAGATTCAGAAAATATCCGAATACATTAAAGAGAATTTGGAATGGGATTTGATTAAGGAGTCTAAGTCTTTAGCTAGTGCCAGACTCTTTGTTAAAAAGGATGGGTGTCTTAGACCTTGTTTTGAGTACTAGGGTCTGAACGCAATCAACATTAAAGACTGATACCCCTTATCCCTGATCTCTGAACTCTTTGATAGGATAAAAGGGGCAAAGGTTTTCACCAACAAAGACCTTCATATGGCCTATAATTTAATCAGGATCAGAGTGGTGACGTGTGAGAGATGGCCTTTAACACTCCTCATGGGCATTACAAGTACCTGGTTATGCCATTTGGTTTAAGTAATGCGCCAGAACTACATGAATAATATTATTCAAGATCTTCTGTACAACTTTGTTGTGTTCTATCTGGACGATATCCTAATATTTTCCAAAGCTATTGTAAGTCACTGTGAGCATGTACGCAAAGTCTTGTCCCGAGTTCGAGAAAACCAATTGTATTGTAAGTTGGAAATACTGTATGCACATTTGAACAGGAAGAAATTGCATTCCTGGGGTACCGAGTTTCTGGGTCCAGTCTATATATGGATCCATAAAAGCTCTCTGCCATTGCTAATTGGCCTTGAATGCTACTTGGGAATCTGCAATTTCTACAGGCAGTTTATCAATAATTACTCCTCTGTAGTTGTTCCTATTATGGTGCTTAGCAGGCTGGGTCCAAATACCAAGATTTGGTCCTCTGAAGCCGGAGGGGCATTTTTTTTCATTTTAAACAGCTCTTCACATCAGTGCTAATTCTGAGACAACCTAACCCCAAATTACCCTTTTGTTTACACACCACAAAAATGTACTGTACCATTTTTAGGCTGACTACCTAAATTATCGCCAGGCCAGGTGGTCATTATTCTGTGACCAGTTAAATCTGGTCATCACTTATCGGTCAGGAAACAAGCTGTCACAAGCATTCTGTACCTCGGAGGAAGAGGTGTTCAATAAAAATAAGCCCATTCTGAATCCAGCCTGTTTCCTATCCGTAACTAGCAGTGTGAAAAGACTGTCCGGGAAATCATTTATACAGTATCACCAGAATTACGTCCCAAGTTAGTCCAGTGGTCACAAGCATCTTGTTTTACCGGTCATGCAGAGGTGAAATGACGTTGGACTTGACCCCTGGGAATTAATGGTTGCCGTCAGTTAGAAAGGACATTAAGGACTTGTGGCAGCCTGTTTCATCTATGCCCAGCACAAAATCCAGCTTCTAGTTCCTTGTTGGTTTTTACATTCTTTACCTATTCCAAGCTGTCCATGAACCCATATCTCCATGGACTTTATTATGGAATTACCCTCCTATCAAGGCTATAATACTATCTGGGTAGTTGTGGACAATTTTTCCAAGGGAGCCCATTTTGTTCCGAAGTTAGCAGACGCTTTCATTGAAGAAATATTTAAGTAACACGGGTTTCCCAAAGACATTTATTCTGACCAATGGGTGCAGTTTACGTCCAAGCTTTGGAGGGCGCTGCGCAAGTGTTTTGATGTCAAACTGAAATTTTCCTCTGCCTACCACCCTCAGAGAACCTGACAAATGAAGCGTGTGAACCAGGATCTCAACTAGTTCATAAGAATTTATGTCTCTGGAAATCAGGATGACTGTTTTTTTTTTTTTCTTAGCCATGAGTTTGCCCCTAATAATCTTCTTCACAAAGCTTCTGGATATTTCCCTTTTAACATTCAGAATTGGTTCCATCCTGTCTTGCCTGAGTTACCTTCTTCCAAGTCAGAACTGGCAGTTCATGTTACTACTAAACATTTTGTCGATAGGGTCTGGTTGTCAACCAAACTAAGTGTATGGGCGACAGCCAAATGCACTGATATATTTGCAGATCTATCGGCCATTGGCTGTGCTGCACAGCTGATGTGGCGTCATTCACAGACATATTGGGTTTATTTGTCCGCCGACGGGTTTACGATATATAGGCCATTCACGCAAACGGATGATATATTGCTTAGTGTGTACCCAGCTTAAGCAGTCTTTTTATTGTGGGAAAAGCCCTTTCTCCGGTGTTTTTTTAAAGATATTGGGGGTCATTCTGAGTTGATCGCTCGTTAGCTACTTTTAGTAGCCGTGCAAACGCATAGTCGCCGCCCACAGGGGAGTGTATTTACGCTTTGCAAGTGAGCGAACGCCTGTGCCGCCGAGCGGGTACAAACACATTTTGTGCAGAACAAGACCAGCCCTGTAGTTACTTATTCTGTGCGATGATTGCAGAGAAGAAGGTCCCGGAATTGACGTCAGATACCCGTCCTGCAAACGCCTGGACACGCCTGCGTTTTTCCAAACATTCCTTGAAAACGGTCATTTGACACCCATAAACGCCTTCTTCCTGTCAATCTCCTTGCGATCGGCTGTGCGAATGGAATCGTCGCTATAAGCAGTGCAAAACAACAATGCTCTTTGTACCCATACGCCGCGCGTGCGCATTGCGCCCCATACGCATGCGTCGTTTTGCCGTTTTTTTAAATGATTGCTACGCAGCGAACATCGGCAGCTAGCAATCAACTCGGAATGACCCCCATTGAGTTACCAAACTTCCTAACAGAAGGCAATAGATAAGAGGGGCATCACTAGAAAAGCTCAAAGTAAGCCTGGCACATTGAACGACAAATAAAAAGTCCATTTCCCTGTAGATAGATGGTGTCTGGAAGTAAGTTCTTGTTTCCTCCACACCCGGCCCCAAATGTTTGAGCACTAAACACACATGTAAGAATGTGACACTATAAATTGTATCTACACTTTTCAAACGTACACTAAAAGCTGTGTAAATATACAATGCAGTTACACAGTATATGTCAGATGTTCCTGCCAGATTTGTACATTTTGAAGTTTTGCTTACATTGTTCACAGTACAGGAAGACTCAGCAGGGCTGCATACTCACACTTGTCTCCCACACTCTCTCCTTAAGCAGAAGAAACACTCTGCCACAACAGTAGATAATATGAGAGACAAGTATCTCTGTAGAACAGGCATTCCCAACCACGGTCCTCAAGGCACACTAACACTACAGTGCAGGTTTTAGTGATATCCAGGCTTGACTTCAGCACAGGTGACTTAATTAGTAGCTCAGTCATTTTGATTTAACCATTGTGCTGCAGTCTGGATATCACTAAAACCTGCACTGTTGGTGTGCCTTGAGGACCGTAGTTGGGAAGCTATTGTTCAGCAGTCCTGGTGATTTGCCGCCAATGAAGAGATAGGGGAAAACCTATAGAACAGGGCCGGCCAAACCAGTCCTCGAGATCTACCAACAGTTCACATTTTCCAGACCACCTAGCTGGTGCACAGGTGTAGTCATTATTAGGTAAGATGTGCTGCATTCATTCCTAACTGACAATTCCACAGATCTCCAGGAGGCCTGGAAAACATGAACTGTTGGTAGATCTCGAGGACCGGTTTGGCCAGCCCTGCTATAGAAGGTGTCTATGGATCAGGTGTGCTGAGAACAAATAAGAAATATAATGTATACTGTATATAACTGAACATTATTAGCTAAATGGATACAACTTGAGAATGTTGTGTCTCTCTCTCTGATAGTGATAATTCTCCTTGACAAGAAATGACTGCTCAGTTCAGAAAATTCTTCCACCAACACCAATGTTTTTCACATTATTTCATTATGTAAATGGCCATTTAGTATAATTATTCAGAATTGACAAATTGAGCTACAAAGCATTAGTGCTGTGTTTGAAAAATGACAGGAGCTGATTGGTTGGTACTTTTATCTCACTCCAATCTTTGATACATCTACCCCTACAGCTTATTAATGAAAAATTACATTACATAAAATAAATGATATTGTCTCCCTGATCCTGTGGGTCCCCTCTCTGTCAGGGCCTGGGACTGGAGTCCCAGCAGTTCCCCCCCATGGCGGCCCTGCTTGTGAAACTGCTGAGGATAGTAAAGACGATAACGGCTGTTGGCGCGTGCAGAGTGCTGGGCAGTGGCAAACGCAGGATTCCTAGAGGAGGGGTTTCAAATGCTTGAGTCATTATGGACAGTCCATGAAGGGGGGCCTAATTGGCATTTAATAAGCTGTAGGTGAAAATGTATCAAAGATTGGAGAGAGATAAAGTACCAACCAATGAGCTCCTGTCATTTTTGAAACACAGACTTTAAAATGACAGCTATGAGAAGATTGGCTGGCACTTTATCTCTCTCCACTTTACCTCTCTCCAAGGTGTGAAACAACTTCCCCTTAGTTTAACTCAGTGGTTCTCTAGCTCGGTCCTCAGGACCCCACACAGTGCATGTTTTGCAGGTAACCCAGCAGGTGCACGGGTGTATTAATTACTCACTGACACATTTTAAAATGTCCACAGGTGGAGCTAATTATTTCACTTGTGATTCTGTGAGGAGACCTGCAAAACATGCACCGTGTGGGGTCCAGAGGACCGAGTTTGAGAACCTGTGGTCTAACTCATACAAAGTGCGGTGTATGTAATTTATCAGATATATACTGGGCCAGGGATCACAGAAAGCCATTACATGTGGCAGTAGGACTATCTGAATGTTTGGGTTTTGGGGGGGGGGGGAGCAGGGTGTTCGACCATGGGTCTTATTACACAATGTAAGTCCCCTTTCTCCGCAGAGTCCTGGAGCAAATTCTAACTCCAGCCCCAAACATCTGTACAACATACAGTAGCTAATTATACAAATAAGTGGTCAGGAAAAGGTAAGATATCCCATAATAAATATACAGATGTAATCTCATACATCTTTGCTGCACTGATGCCAAACAGGCCCTCTTGGCACGCCAGGTCACGTGAGACTCTACTATCATCGGGTGTAGTATTTGCCGATAATGCTTCTTAGTTGCAATGCAGTGTGACAAGGACACACAAGAAGACTGTGCTGATTAATGTAATATATCACACTTCTATACCTGTGTGCAACTGAATCTCTGAATCTGTGTTCAAAGTGCTACAATGCAGCAGCCGCAGCTATTTCCAATGCAAGTTCTGTTCTGCTCCACTTACACCCAGATGTACTAAACCATAAAAAATGATAAAGTGGAGATGAAAAAGTATCTGCCAATCAGCTCCTAACTGTCATGTCACAGATCCTGGGACAGATGCAGTGCTGAAAGTGGGTGGTACGGAGTACCATTAAGAAATACAGTATGGTGGTGGTACTCAGTACCACCTGCCCACCACTGGGGCATAATTTATAAGGGCATTTTTGTGTGTGGGACATAAAATGGTGTCAGTGGCATAACTGTGTGGCATAATATGTAATGGGCACTATGGTGTGTGGTATATTATGTAAGGCATCACGGTGTGTGGCATAGTGTGTAATGGGTGTTACAGTGTGTGGCATAATGTGTAATGGGCATTACGGTGTGTGTCATAATGTGTAATAAGCATTATGGTGTGGCATAATGTGTAATAAGCTTTATGGTGTTTGACATAATGTGGCCATGCCCCTATTGTCATGTAGCCACTCCCCTAGTTGTGTGTGACCACGCCCCCTCATGACACAGAACCACACCCATTTTTACTATGAGTACTACTAAGAAAATATTTCTACTTGCACCACTGAGCAAATGTATTAAGCCTGGAGAAGGGATAAAGAAGGGATATAGCAGTGATAAGCGCAAGGTGATAACGCACCAGCCAGTCAGCTCCTAACTGTAATTTTTCAAATCTGTAATGATTGGCTAGGGCAGGCATTCCCAACCACGGTCCTCAAGGCACACTAACAGTGCAGGTTTTAGTGATATCCAGGCTTCAGCACAGGTGACTTAATTAGTAGCTCAGTTATTTTGATTTAACCATCTGTGCTGCAGCTTGGATATCACTAAAACCTGCACTGTTGGTGTGCCTTGAGGACCGTGGTTGGGAATGCCTGGGCTAGGGTGTTATCGCCTTGCGCTTATCACTGGTTTATCACTTCTTTATCCCTTCTTCAGGTTAATACATCTGCCCCCCAAGTTAGTAGCTGGTTGGCTCGTAGTTTATTACTCTCCACTTTATCACTTTTCAAGGTGTATGGGCCCTACACACTGGCAGATCCGCCGCTGAGCTGCCCGACGGCGGATACGGCCGACGGGCGACCTGACGGCAGGGGAGAGGTGACGGGGGGGAGAGAAGTTTCTTCACTCACCCCGTTATCTGGCTCCATAGCAATGCATGCTAATATGGACTATCTTGTCCATATTGGCCTGCATGTATAAGCGACGGGGCACCAACGATTAACAAGTTAATCGTTGGTGCCTACACACTGCACGAAATGAACGAGTTCTAGTTCATTAATGAACGAGAACGTTCATATCGTGCATGTTATCTGCCAGTGTGTAGGGCCATTTAGTACATCTGGCCCTCAGTCACACACAATATACCAGTGTAATATTTCAAATTAATCAGCACAGCCTTCTCATGCATCCTAGTCGCATTGTGTTGCATCTAAGATGGTTTTCTGCAAAGAAAGACATTCAATGTTAACAGAGTTGCATGGGACCTGGCTGCTCACTCACCTCAGACATCTCGTGCTGCATGGTGTATTAAGGCTAGATGTATAAGGACACATCTGTACATACATAATTAGGAGACAGAACTGAGCTTTCTAAAAACACATTCTCCCATCTCAGATCCACTAATACAGCAGACTTGGTAGGAAATGCTGCTGCCACTGGGCTCCATTCCATCCTTTATACTGCATGTTGTGGATCTAGTACATAAATCTAGTAAAATTATATTATATTCTCCTGGGGGAGGGGTGGGGACACCTTGTGTTTGCCAATGTTGGGGATGGTGCGGTCTAATGCTGGTTACACACTTGCCAATATATTGGCCGTTCTATTGAACGACCATATATATTGCTGCCCCGTCGGCCAGTGTGTACCAACAATATGTCTGTGAACGCCGTCGTTCACAGACATATCACGTTGGCCCTGCTCCACACACAATGAGCATTGTATCTACACATATATTGGTGCATTGTTGTGTGTGTACGGGTGGTCAGCCGTCCACCTGTACACATGCTGCAGAGGCCGGCGGTGACTGACGGCTCAACTGGGCGAGTGCATGTAAATGCCCGCCCAGTTTGTGAAGATGGATCGGGCAGTGTGAATGCACAACACAAGTCCGATCTGCCTATAGATATATCTGCAGATCCATTGATCTGCAGATATATCTACCAGTGTTTACCCAGCATTAGAGATGCATTCTATTCAGAATACTTGGGGATGTTCGCATGGGATTTCTGATCTGCAAATACAACCACATTATGTGCAACTCACACTTTCACTTTTCAAACCAGTGTAGACTGATTTAACATATTATTCTACGAGTTTTAAAATTATTGCTGTAATTCAATTGGCTTGTTAACATACAAATAATATTCTGAATGTCTTGTCAGGAATACAAATATATGGAAGTATAGCTTTACCAACCACTTCAATGACCTATGCCCCATCTCCTGTGTAAAACCTTAGTATGGTCTAGCTTACACACTTATTAAGTGCTTGCAGTCTGCTATACACGTGCATGGCTGGGCAGCATATCAGTACACTGCATGTTTAGATCCGGTAGCGAACCACACATATCGCAAGCTGGCCACTAATCTTATTACTACAGTATAATGTACCAATTGAATCTTCAGAGAGCTAATCGAATAAAGAAAACATGGATTTCATATAGTTTAAGTAACGGTTAAGCCAGAAGGTAACGAGTAAATCAATGCAACAAGGAATTGATAAAAAAAAATTAATGAAAACAATCGGTAAAGGAAGTATACAGATGAAGTAATAGGAGGTTAATTCCTATAATATAACATTCTTTCTTAATTTGAACCAAAGATTGAATAGATCAGAGGTGAACAGGGGTTAAATTCTGTTTTACATCAAAGAAGCAATTTCTTGAAAACGATACACACGCAAATATGTGCATGTAAGTATTAAGAGCGTCAGGGAACACTCAGACTTACTTTCAGGCTAAATGCAGTGTCACACTTAATAGAATCATTGGGAGTGATCACATTTAGCTGTACGCTTCGCTATTTTGTGATTGACAGGTTAGAATAGAAGTTGCTGCTAATATCCTTTTACAAAGGATGTTTTATCCCAACGAGAGTCACCGAGGGCCTGGACACAAGCATTTAGTCTCAGGGTTTCTGGTTTTTGTTTTGGAGCACAGAGGACACAAAAAAATTCAACACACAAGCCCTACTCACATACAGGTTGAGTATCCCTTATCCAAAATGCTTGGGACCAGAGGTATTTTGGATATGGGATTTTTCCTTATTTTGGAATAATTGCATACCATAATGAAATATCATGGTGATGGAACCCAAGTCTAAGCACAGAATGCATTAATGTTTCATATACACCTTATACACACAGTCTAAAGGTAATTTTAGCCAATATTTTTTGTAACTTTGTGCATTGAACAAAGTGTGTGTACATTCACACAATTCATTTATGTTTCATATACACCTTATACACACAGCCTGAAGGTCATTTAATACAATATTTTTAATAACTGTGTGTATTAAACAAAGTTTGTGTACATTGAGCCATCAAAAAACAAAGGTTTCACTATCTCACTGTCACGCAAAAAAGTCCGTATTTCGGAATATTCCGTATTTCGGAATATTTGGATATGGGATACTCAACCTGTATATATTTTTTTACTTTACGTTTTTCCGCAGCAGCATATCCTATTATTTTCTTTGATTTTCTTTTTAATAGGAAATTGCTAAACATAAAAGCATAGGACAAAAAAAATAAATAGAGAAATCATGGGAAAAACGATCCCTAAACCAAGACAACTATCGAATTTGTATAGTCATCAATGCAGACACAACATTTTTTGCACCTAGATCATTTCTCATATCTTGTAAATATTTGTTGTCCTCTAGGCCCCCCAGTAGTGCATCCAAGTTTCTCTCTAGGTTCTAGATATGACTCTGAAGTATTTGTCCACCCTACCAGCCAATAGTCTACCCAAACAGAATTGGGGACACATCGCACACCAGTGGACTGTTAATTTTGTTGTTGAAAATATTTGAAAAAATATTTTAAACTACAGTTTATTTCAAGTCTTAAATGTAACTAAAATGAAAACTGATATGCACTGACTAAATTATAACTAAAACAAAGCAAAAAAAAAAAGTGACTAAACTAAATTTAACATCCTTGCCAAAGGACATTGGAATTAACACTGGAAGTGTAGTTTTAAATTAAATTATATGTTCTAGATATTTGCAGAAAAGAAGTATGACCTTCTGTGAAGGATAATAGGATTGTGTATTGCACTTGTTTGTTCTAACAAACTTAAGGCATTATTTGTATATGATATATGGGAGTACTACGGTAAGTCAGACTCAGTATGTAACACATTCTCAGCCTACTAAGCCTAGATTACTAAACACATAGCTAAATGCATGCAAAATTCTCAAAGGAATTTTACAGAAATGTACTTCAGCAAAATCCATTAGACTATCATTAATTAATTATGCAAAATTTAAAACATTGACTAAAATTAGACAAAAATGAAACCTGAGATCCACTGACTAACGCTTGACTAAAATGAAGCAAAAGAAAAATAATAAAATGTGACTATAAACCAACTACAATTTTAAGTAAGCATGAAGACTAAAACTAAACTTAAAATCCTTGTCAAAATGAACACTGCGGCACACACATACTGTATGTGTCTCATGCACTAGAATATTTAAGGGCATATTTATCACAAAGTCAGATACGTATGGGATGTGATAAAATCACCCCAATATGCAATGTGATAATTGAATACATAGCAGGGATTTATCAATTATCGCATGCTGGGACACAGCTCGCGAGAAAGCTCTGTCCCTGTGAATCTACTGCACAGACTTCCCAGGGTATTTTTCACCAAAAATACCCTGAATATGTGCTGTCCATGTGTTGATCCCGACATTGCCGGGTACCCCTCCTGCACTTACCCAGTAATAGGTATCCCGGTGAGCTCCGGTCATCTGATCACTGGCCTCCTGCTCTGTCACCCATCATTTGATGTCAGTTGTAAACTGAGTTGCTGCTTTACAGCTACTGGTGGCTACTGGGCCAGCTACTGGTGGCTACTGGTGTCCTCTACCCCCAGACTGTCCAGTGCCGGTATATATATAGTGCAACATCGTTATAGCCCACCCATTACAAATATAGAGCATCTATATATATAAAAAGCTAATGCTACACACACACTCAGCATGACAGAGCCTCGACTCCCGGCAGCAGGACTTCTAGAAACCCTGTAGCTCCTGTGTGAGTAATGACCATACACCCCTAATATCCGGGAACTGGCGGCAAAAACGCAGGTGCGTCGTGACCATTTTTGGGGCATGTCTCTGCCTACATCTGCAATCCAGTATGCAGAAAACATGGCGCTTGTCTCTCAGTTCCTGTAGCCAGTCTGCAATACCATAGATTAATTCGGGGAGTTGATGTTCCTCGTTTCTGTGTCAATGCTGTATACAGCAGGGGGTGTGGTGGGGTGAGGCAGGTGAGACAGAGCTTTTCCTGTCATACTAACGTTTGCACCAGAGTTTTGACTATATAAAGTATGTGAAAAATACAAAGAATATATTAGAAATCATTTTTAAAGTCAAAACTCTTGAGTAAAAAAGTCTATGGTAGGTGAGGCAGTGCCTCCCCTGCCTTCCTTGATCAAAACACACCAATTTTCCAGGAGTTTATGCCTCTGCACTTTTGCATAATGCCCACATGCACCCTTTTGCACATATATTGTGTGTAAATCTGGCTCTGGTATTAGCCAGTGCCTCCTGAGTTATTTACTTCACCGCACGTCCCTGGTGTACTGTTGGTCATGAGTTTGCAATGGCTCCAGAGGGCGTCTCTGTTAATTTCTGGGCTTCTACTTCACTTGTGCAGTTTAACAGGTCCTTAGCCTCAAAAAATGAAGCTGTGTATACTGTATCTCAGTAAGTATTTTAACCCTACTCTTATCTCTAACCTCCCCCACCTGCAGCCCAACCCTAACCATCCCCTCTTGGCAGCCTAGCCCTAATCACCACCCTGCAACCTAACCCTGTCCTCTCCCGCCACTGCAGCCTAACTATAAACCTCACCCTAGTGCCTAACTCTAAACCTACTACTTACCAGTAAGATGTGTCGTGATTCTGTCCGTCGGGGTTCCGCTGTCGGTCTTCTTGGCTGTTGGAATACCGACTGCTGGGATTTTGACCAAACCCCCCACCCAGTTACCTCTCTGCATGTCACTGCTTGCAACAGTATACAGAAGCAGGGAAGGGACTTGTGAAAGGACCATGTGGAGCTAAGGCAATATCCTACTTTGAATTGACGCTAGCGCTAGCAAAGCCCTACTCTGCCGTCCATATCTCAGTCAGGTCTGGTTTCAAGCCCAATCTGTTTAGCCTATTGTCACTGGAGACCTTGAATATGGCTGCAATATGCTGTAAGTCAGAGGTTAATATGGATCTAACCTACTTCTACTCATCCACACCAATGAGAGAAATGAATACCATCATTCAAGGACTTACTGTACCAACCAGTGATTCTGGACAAGCCCTCCTAATTACCACCAGTCGTACTGGCTCTGATTCATCTCTAATCTCTGTGGAAAACATGTTATCATGGACCGACTGACTGACAGACTATAGAATTCCTGTATATTTAAAATGCTCACTTGACTGATTTTTGGGGGGTCAGTGTGATGAGTAAGCCCAGGAACCCACTTGCTGGGTCCAAGTGTATATTTGATCATCTAGAACATAATCCCTGATTGCCTTAGACTTTGTTCAACATGAGTGAAAAATCTCCCTTATTGGTTGCCCATACTACAGTAATTGGACAATTTACATATTGTTTGTATTTTACATCCTATACCCAATGGTTTCCTTCTTCCCATCATCCAATACAACGATGACTGCTCTATGACAATATTTGTCAATCTATTTATTGTGAAGGTAAGTAGTCAATTATTTTTCCATGGAGAAAATCAAATATATATTGTTATCTCTTTAAGCCTGGGGATAGAAAACTTACAGCAAAAACTAATGAAAACTCTTCTGCATACACTTTATTATACACCAGTGGCAGGAGAGAATTGCAGTAGCCTAATACATCTCACATACACCTAGAGGGCTGCTGGTTAATGCAGATGGGATTAAGCAGTCAATGATGGCCAGAAGTGACAATCCAAAGGGAGCTTATTAATGGCTCACCACCAGCAGCTCATTCTACAAAGAAGTCTCTAAAGCCCCGAAGCAGGGCAGAATCTGCCCATGTGGTCATTATGCAGTCCGAGGGCAGCTGTGACTTTATTGTTTCTCCCTGTGTTGATACACCTGTGATCAGTGCAATTTTACTATGTTAATATCAATTCTGTACTGAATTGATAAATTCCACATTTTAGGCGGTCTATTTATTAAAGCTCAGAGAGAGATAACATTGTGAGAGATAAAGTATTAGAAAAATCAGCTTTTACCTTACAATTTACATGCTGTTTGAAAAATTACAGTTAGGTGCTGATTGGTTGGTACTTTATCTCTCACAAATTTATCTCCATGCTATGATAAATGCCCCACTTAATCTGATAAAAATATACTAAAAAAATACATAATATATTCTCAAAATGGCCACTGCCTCCTCTAGCATCCTCAAAACTATCTTATATGAGGCAGCGGACATTTTGGGAGGGACATTTCCAATAGTATTACAGGAATACTGTAACATGCAGTTGCCGTAGCTGCAGTGCCCCGTGTGATTGCCTGGCTTGCCCGGCCCAAGAAACGGCATTGCGCAGAACCACCAAGCTATCACTAGAGATGAGCGGGTTCGGTTCCTCGGGATCCGATCTCCCCCCCGAACTTCACCTATTTTACATGGGTCCGAGGCAGCCTCGGATCCTCCAGCCTTGCTCGGTTAACCAGAACACGCCCGAACGTCATCATCCCGCTGTCGGATTCTCGCAAGATTCGTATTCTATACAAGGAGCCGCGCGTCACCACCATTTTCACTCGTGCTTTGGAGATTGAACAGAGGGGACGTGGCTGCGCTCTCTCCCTGAAAAGCTCCGTAATCTGTGCTCAGTGTGCTGCAAATATCTGTACTCAGTGTGCTGCAAATAATCTGTGCTCAGTGTGCTGAAAATATCTACGTTCTCTGCCTGAAAACGCTCGATATCTGTGCTCAGTGTGCTTCAAATATCTGTTCAGTGTGCTGCATTGTGGGGACTGGGGACCACCAGTATATAATATTTATAGTAGTACAGTACAGTAGGCCATTACTGTATCTTGCAGCTCTGTGTCACTGCACGTATCCATTCCATATCTGTGCGGTATTTTTGTGAGCAGTATATATAGTATTACAGTGCAGCATTTTGGTGACCCAACAGTATATACAGTAGTTGTGTACAGTAGACCATTGCTGTATCTTGCAGCCCTGTGTCACTGAACGTATCCATTCCATATCTGTGCTGCATTTTTGTGAGCAGTATATATAGTATTACAGTGCAGCATTTTGGTGACCCAACAGTATATAGTTGTGTACACTAGGCCATTGCTGTATCTTGCAGCTCTGTGTCACTACACGTATCCATTCCATATCTGTGCGGCATTTTTGTGAGCAGTATACATAGTATTACAGTGCAGCATTTTGGTGACCAACAGTATACATATATAGTACAGTACAGTAGGCCATTGCTATTGATATATTACTGGCATATAATTCCACACATTAAAAAATGGAGAACAAAAATGTGGAGGGTAAAATAGGGAAAGATCAAAATCCACTTCCACCTCGTGCTGAAGCGGCTGCCACTAGTCATGGCCGAGACGATGAAATGCCATCAACGTCGTCTGCCAAGGCCGATGCCCAATGTCATAGTAGAGAGCATGTAAAATCCAAAAAACAAAAGTTCAGTAAAATTACCCAAAAATCTAAATTAAAAGCGTCTGAGGAGAAGCGTAAACTTGCCAATATGCCATTTACGACACGGAGTGGCAAGGAACGGCTGAGGCCCTGGCCTATGTTCATGGCTAGTGGTTCACCTTCACATGGGGATGGAAGCACTCACCCTCCCGCTAGAAAAATAAAAAGACTTAAGCTGGCAAAAGCACAGCAAAGAACTGTGCATTCTTCTAAATCACAAATCCCCAAGGAGAGTCCAATTGTGTCGGTTGCGATGCCTGACCTTCCCAACACTGGACGGGAAGAGGTGGCACCTTCCACCATTTGCACGCCCCCTGCAAGTGCTGGAAGGAGCACCCGCAGTCCAGTTCCTGATAGTCAAATTGAAGATGTCACTGTTGAAGTACACCAGGATGAGGATATGGGTGTTGCTGGCGCTGAGGAGGAAATTGACAAGGAGGAATCTGATGGTGAGGTGGTTTGTTTAAGTCAGGCACCCGGGGAGACACCTGTTGTCCGTGGGATGAATATGGCCATTGACATGCCTGGTCAAATTACAAAAAAAAATCACCTCTTCGGTGTGGAATTATTTTAACAGAAATGCGGACAACAGGTGTCAAGCCGTGTGTTGCCTTTGTCAAGCTGTAATAAGTAAGTGTAAGGACGTTAACCACCTAGGAACATCCTCACTTATACGTCACCTGGAGCGCATTCATCAGAAGTCAGTGACAAGTTCAAAAACTTTGGGTGACAGCGGAAGCAGTCCACTGACAACTAAATCCCTTCCTCTTGTAACCAAGCTCCTGCAAACCACACCACCAACTCCCTCAGTGTCAATTTCCTCATTAGACAGGAAAACCAATAGTCCTGCAGGCCATGTCACTGGCAAGTCTGACGAGTCCTCTCCTGCCTGGGATTCCTCCGATGCATCCTTGAGTGTGACTCCTACTGCTGCTGGCGCTGCTGTTATTGCTGCTGGGAGTCGATCGTCATCCTAGAGGGGAAGTCGGAAGACCACTTGTACTACTTCCAGTAAGCAATTGACTGTCCAACAGTCCTTTGCGAGGAAGATGAAATATCACAGCAGTCATCCAGCTGCAAAGCGGATAACTCAGGTCTTGGCAGCTGCGTTGGTATTAAACGTGTCTCTGGTATCCACCGTTAATTCACAGGGAATTAGAGAATTGCTTGAGGTACTGAGTCCCCGGTACCAAATACCATCTAGGTTCCATTTCTCTAGGCAGGCGATACCGAGAATGTACACAGACATCAGAAAAAGAGTCACCAGTGTCCTAAAAAATGCAGTTGTACCCAATGTCCACTTAACCACGGACATGTGGACAAGTGGAGCAGGGCAGACTCAGGACTATACGACTGTGACAGCCCACTGGGTAGATGTATTGCCTCCTGCAGCAAGAACAGCAGCGGCGGCACCAGTAGCAGCATCTCGCAAATGCCAAATCGTTCCTAGGCAGGCTACGCTTTGTATCACAGCTTTTCATAAGAGGCACACAGCTGACAACCTCTTACGGAAACTGAGGAACATCATGAATGGCTTACCCCAATTGGACTCTCCTGGGGATTTGTGACATCGGACAATGCCACCAATATTGTGCGTGCAATACCTGTGGGCAAATTCCAGCACGTCCCATGTTTTGCACATACATTGAATTTGGTGGTACAGAATTTTTTAAAACACACAGGGGCGTGCAAGAGATGCTGTCGGTGTCCCGAAGAATTGCGGGCCACTTTCAGCATTCAGCCACCGCGTGCCGAAGACTGTAGCACCAGCAAACACTCCTGAACCTGCCCCGCCATCAGCTGAAGCAAGAGGTGGTAACGAGGTGGAATTCAACCCTCTATATGCTTCAGAGGATGGAGGAGCAGCAAAAGGCCATTCAAGCCTATACACCTACCTACGATATAGGCAAAGGAGGGGGAATGCACCTGACTCAAGCGCAGTGGAGAATGATTTCAACATTGTGCAAGGTTCTGCAACCCTTTGAACTTGCCACATGTGAAGTCAGTTCAGATCCCCTCATCAGGCTTTTGCAGTAGAAGCTGGAGAGCTTGGAGGAGGAGCTAAAATGGAGCAATTCCGCTAGGCATGTGGGACTTGTGGATGGAGCCCTTAATTCGCTTAACCAGGATTCACGGATGGTCAATCTGTTGAAATCAGAGCACTACATTTTGGCCACCGTGCTTGATCCTAGGTTTAAAGCCTACGTTGTATCTCTCTTTCCGGCAGACACAAGTCCGCAGATGTTCAAAGACCTGCTGGTGAGACACTTGTCAAGTCAAGCGGAACATGACCCGTCAACAGCTCCTCCTTCACATTCTCCCGCAACTGGGGCTGCGAGGAAAAGGCTAAGAATACCGAGCCCAGCCGCTGGCGGTGATGCAGGGCAGTCTGGAGCAAGTGCTGACATCTGGTCCGGACTGAAGGACCTGCCAACGATTACAGACATGTCGTCTACTGTCACTGCATATAATTCTGTCACCATTGAAAGAATGGTGGAGGATTATATGAGTGACCGCATCCAAGTAGGCACGTCAGACAGTCCGTACGTATGCTGGCAGGAAAAAGAGGCAATTTGGAGGCCCTTGCACAAACTGGCTTTATTTTACCTAAGTTGCCCCCCCTCCAGTGTGTACTCCGAAAGAGTGTTTAGTGCAGCCGCTCACCTTGTCAGCAATCGGCGTACGAGATTACTTCCAGAAAATGTGGAGAAGATGATGTTCATCAAAATTAATTATAATCAATTCCTCCATGGAGACATTCACCAGCAATTGCCTCCAGAAAGTATACAGGGACCTGAGATGGTGGATTCCGGTGGGGACGAATTAATAATCTGTGAGGAGGGGGATGTACACAGTGAAAGGGGTGAGGAATCGGACGATGAGAAGGAGGTAGACATCTTGCCTCTGTAGAGCCAGTTTGTGCAAGGAGAGATTGATTGCTTCTTTTTTGGTGGGGGCCCAAACCAGTCATTTCAGCCACAGTCGTGTGGCAGACCCTGTCACTGAAATGATGGGTTTGTTAAAGTGTGCATGTCCTGTTTATACAACATAAGGGTGGGTGGGAGGGCCCAAGGACAATTCCATCTTGCACCTCTTTTTTCTTTAATTTATCTTTTCATCATGTGATGTTTGGGGCCAATTTTGTTAAGAGCCATCCTGTCTGACACTGCAGTGCCACTCCTAGATGGGCCAGGTGTTTGTGCCGGCCGCTTGGGTCGCTCAGCTTAGTCATCCAGCTACCTCCGTGCAAATTTTAGGACTAAAAATAATATTGTGAGGTGTAAGGTGTTCAGAATAGACTGGAAATGAGTGGAAATTATGGTTATTGAGGTTAATAATACTATGGGATCAAAATGACCCCCAAATTCTATGATTTAAGCTGTTTTTGAGGGTTTTTTGAAAAAAAAAACACCTGAATCCAAAACACACCCGAATCAGACAAAACATTTTCAGGGAGGTTTTGCCAAAACGCGACCGAATCCAAAACACGGCCGCGGAACCGAATCCAAAACCAAAACACAAAACCCGAAAAATGTCCGGTGCACATCTCTAGCTATCACCTGTCCATTTGCTGGCATCAGGACCCATGTCTCTGTTTACTGAACACATACTTTAAGGCTGATCAGTGATTACAGATGCTGTTAATTAATTAGCCTAGCTTCTGGCTGACAACTGATTGAGGCAAAACCTGGACTGGACCCTTCAGTCCTGCTGCTGCTGGGCAATGGGCTGGACCCAGGCAATTTTCAGCAATTTGGTTGACAACTATATGAACTTGGTCTGGGAACCACTAAGCCCAGGGATGTTTTAAGAGAGGAGGGGACCCGTGTCCAGCCTCCGTTGCGGGCCCCCTCTCCGTCAGCAAGTAGACTCTGGCATTATGCCAAAACATGGAGAACCACGCGCATATCTACTTACAGGCTATGGACTATATTTAAATAGTGTTGCATTGGCGTGTCTGTCTGACACTCCCATTATTAAACCACAGATATCTCTCATTTCAATTCAATCCCAGATATCCAGAGTAATTTAGATGAATAAGTTAAATTGGAACAAAATTGAATAGATAATTTTAAAAATAATAAAAATATACATCTTTTGTTACAGCCCTATTTTCCCTTCAAATATAAGATAAGCTACACATTTGATACCATTATACTAGGGAGAAGCCAGATAAGTACCTTATTTGGAACATTAATGGGCTGACACTGTGTAAAATGCATAAAAATCGTAAAGTCTAAAAAGTTTTGTTTTTCCATTGTGCGGTCTATTCTACCTATATAAAACCCACACACAAAAATTAAGATTAAATGATACAATCCAAACGTTGATTTCAATAAAGTAGTGGGTAAAATTTTAGGTACTACCGTTACAGAGTCTTTGTTTTCTTATTATGTATATCATACTAGCAATAATAAAATTCAACATAACATTGCAAAATAAAAACGTAATTGAATTCTTTTGCCAAAATGTTGATCAAAATATTGAACATTTTTGAGGTTGACAAAACCAAAAAATTTATGTTTTGCAGATTCTTCTGCAGATGGGCTCAAAACAATATTTTTCTATAACCGCATATAAAACATGCCATGTTTTACTGCCCGACAGATACCTTAATATCTTATTAATGTTTTCAGAGCACAGTTTCCGGGATTTTAACCAAAAGTTTCCTGTGTCTTGATGGTGCTCCGAGTCATTGCGCTGCTGGTTAGAGAGGAAGGGGTCTGGTCAGAGACTACACATTGGTCCCCTCCTCTCTTAATACACCCCTTCTACCACCAGTGGCTAATATTGAGTTTACTGACCGGCCCAGCAATTGCTTATACCAGCTGCAACTCATGGAGCTTATTAGAAGTGGATTTACAAAAAAGCAACCAAAGCGGCTGTTTAGGGCCCTGTGGGCCCCAGGGGGCCCGCTGACAAGCTGTATAAAGGGCATTTTTGGCAGTCCACAAGATCCGCCGAAATTTTTCGGCTGGGCTGAATATTCCCAGCAGGCTGTCAGTGATTAGACAGCTGTTGGGTGCCGGCTCCAACGCACGCCTGTGTCTCCAGCCCTGCAGTATTGTGCATGCGACCCATCATGACACACATGTGTATGACATCAGATGCGCAGAGAAGGAACCGGGACACACACAGAGAAAAACTTGAAGTCTTCCAGTGTACTTTATTACAACATTTCTAAAGTTTTGTATAACACCCACCTACTTAAAATTCCAATCAGGCGGGGATGTGATGAAGGTGGTAGTGGTGGTGGTGGTGGGGTTTGTACAGTGTATAACATCCTCCTGCTACAATCATAGCTGATGGAGGCGCTCATTGACTGGTGATAATATCAATATGCTATAGCCTATTGTAAACTCTACTTTAAGTTCTAGCATGTATAGGAGATGCCTGCTACAACCTGTGGGGCACTGATATATAATAAATACAGTCACTCAGGGGTGTATTAATGGGTGTTGTAACTTGTAAGGGATGGGGGAATTACTAGGCTGCTCCAATCAGCAAGGTGGGGGCTCATATAAAATGCAGGCAACCATACCTCTCAACATGACCCTCTCCAGGAGGGACAGAATGCTTTGCTTCTGGACTTACCTCTTAATGTATGTTAGCCGACACCTATTTTGAACAGGAAAATGAATAAGAAAGGTGTTTCAGCACAGATGGTAGCTTTCATGAATAAAGAGGGAAGTACAGGAGAAGAGTATTCTGTCCCTCCTGGAGAGGGTCATGTTGGGAGGTATGAGTCAACACTAATGTGATTAGGTGTAGTAATAAGTATTATAAGGTATGGGTGTCTGCACTATATATAATTGTGTGATGCCCTGCTCGGACAGCACCCATTAGATAGGGACTGCAGGGGTTTTAGTATTCTCCCCGGTTGCTAGGCAACTGCAGCACCCAGGATTAAAAGGCTGGGAGACCTTAGGACCCAGGACATTTGGCCGGCAGGGCAGCCGGGCGGGAAAAGAAGAGCGCTCGGGTTGGCCAGGAAGAGCAGGCTGACGAGGTGGCGGAGTTGGCGTCGAGATTGCAGAGCAGAGGAGAGAGCAGCCACAGGCAGGTGGGAGAGCGGTGTGGCTGTGCTGAGCGGTTGCCGGGAGACAGGCTGAACCACGGCAAGGCCCAGAGAGAGGAAACCGGGAGCTAAGTGCGGCAGTGTGCGGCAAGTAGGAGCCGCATCACGTGGGGACGCGGCTAGCCGGAGCGCACACACACACACAGGACGGGAGCCGCTACACCCAGGCAGAGGAGGTGGAAGAGTTGCGGCATTGTAAGAGGGGCGGCGGTGGGTGTAGTGCCTGCTGCCGTGCAGGTGTAAGTTCACCACTTACCAGGCACCGCACTCTCTCACCTTCAGGTACCGGAACCTTCAACGGACCTGGAAAATCTTCAATCGAACCCGGACACGATGACCTAGGAGGAAAGAGATTGCTGAGTGCCGTCCTCCTGACTGTGGACCGAAACGCCCTCCGGAACCGAGGAAAAATGCGCTTTCGGGCTAGGTGAGGGTCATCCCATGCGTACGCCTCAGAGCCCGAATTTCACCTATTGGCACTCTCACACCAGGTGGAAATTCTACCTTGCACCGGCGTGCAAGGCTCACCGCTCGCCCTGAAGGAAGGGAGATAGATAGGGATGAACACAGAAGGAACACACAGACAGATGTTACTCACCGTCCTACGTCTTGTACTCCGATCTCCACTTACAGGTCCCTGTAAGGAGGCAAAGAGAGAAACAGCCATGCAGGGCCTAACTCTAACCTAGTGTGCATCCGCTACACTAGCTACATAAACAAAGCCCTCAAACTGGCTCAAGTGTGGGTGGTGCAACACAAACTATGCACAAACTCTAAACAACACTTTGCCCTGCATGGTAACAACACACATATCAGAGTACAACATCAAAAGGTGCGGTTCCTTTAGATCCCTACCTGCACTCTGGGGGGGGGGGTGGACGCCGCACAGCCTACCCACCTCCTGTACCCTCCCTTATGTGGGGCTCAGGCCAAGCGAGCCTGCCTACCTAAACACCCTGGGTTGGACTGGGCCTAGTGCCCAGTACCACCTGTATTCACCTTCGAGGGAACCGCTTATTTATTGGGCCTAGCGCCCCCTATCTGCGCACGGGCCGGAGGCCCGACATTACCCACGGGCCTAGCGCACGCCTAACTCGTCACTCGTTGGGTGACCTGGGCCTAGTACCCAGCGTCACCTTATGTTCACCTAATTGGCCAGAATACATTAGGGCCTAATGCCCTCTAATGCCCCACAGGCCTATTGCCTGATATGCCCCTCGGGCCTAATGCCGCCTACTGTGCTGTTGGGGTGGCTTGGGCCTAATGCCCAAACCACCAAATCAAATGGTGACCCCCAACCTCCTATCTGCGCCACAGGCCTAGTGCCTGAATTGTGCCCCCGGGCCTAATGCCCGTCCCTGATGGTCTAGGGAGGAAAGGAGAAGGGGGTGGAAGTAGCCTCACTGAGGCCTCACCTGCTCCGGGGGTCACCGGCGCACTCTTCTGACGCTGACCCGTCCTGGCGAGCGGCATCGCCTCCGCTCCTCCGCGTCCAGCCACCGTTGGACATCTTCGTTCAGGAGCCCGACGTCTTCTGGCCTCTTCAGCGGCCACCGGAGCTCTTCTTCAAACGGCCGTCGTCTTCTCCTCCGCGCCGGTCTCTCTTCTGCGCTCCTGCGCGCCGACTTCCTTCTCCGGGTCCTGGCCGCTCCTTCTGCGCTCTTCCGCACGCTTCTCCTCACCCTTGGCTCCCGCCCGGCATCGCGATTGGCTCACGGACGGCGCCGGGTTTGAAAAGACGCCGGCGGCGCTTCTCATTGGTGGCCCAAGTGGCGCCAAGTTTGAAACGCCGCTGCCCGTCGCCGCCAACAGTTTGGTGCAGGGAAATATCTGATCCCTGCACCGGACACCCGCCGCTGCCACACTGATGTGCCCTGTGATACAGGGCACATCTCCACATTCCCCCCCCTTTTTCCTTTGTAGTCCCTACAAAGGTCTCCACAACATCCATCGTCCGCGGGTCAGGGAATTCCGAGGTCCCTCCGGCGAGGTTGTGTTCGAGGGCCCAGCCCGGACAGACCGTGACCCCACATCCTTCTTCCTCCAGCTCCGGGTTCCTCCTCTTACCTCCTGACCTCCATCGGCGGATCCTCTGGGGGAGTGGCATCTCCTCACGGTCGCTCGACGTTGGCCACCAAGGGGAATCTTCCTCCACGGGGACAACGGTCACCCAATCTTGACCTTCCATATCATCTGGGGCATCGTCCCTGTCTTCAGGGTGTGGTACCGACCACCACCCAACAGCGGAATCCTCCGGGGTATCAATTTCCTCCCGGGCAACAACCACCATCTGTTGCTTCTCCTCGTGGGGCATTTCCAAAGGTCCCATGTCTTCCTCTGGAACGGGTCCTCCCATGGCATCACGATCCTCTCCCCGTGCGTCCGTCCAACTCGGTACTTCCGGCAGGTATTCTTGCTCCAGGACTATCTCCTCCTCTCCACGGAGGGCAATCAACTGGGAGCACGACTCCACCCGATCTTGCCAGTCACACTCGTCGGCACTCCCGATGCCAGTGTCGTCCTCCATCTGTTCTTGGAGGGATTCGTCGGCGGACGGCTCACCGTAGTCCGAGTCCTCCTCCACCGATACCTGGACTAGGGGATCATTTTCCTCCTCAGCGTACTTGGTCCCTTCCGCTGGCATCTCTACTTCCTCAGCGTACTTCTCTTCCGCTGGTATCTCTAATCCCTCAGCGTACTTCTTCTCTTCCGCTGGCATCTCTAATTCCCCAGCGTACTCCTTCGCTTCCGCTGGCATCTCTAGGTACCCAGGACACACCTGTTCCGCACGTCCTGGTCATGGACGGTTCCAACGCGGGGAGATCCCGGACGTCCTCGTCACTGGGTCCTCACGCCTTTCTTCACAGCGTGGTTTCTTCTCCTCCCAGTCGTCCACCTCCGCCTTATGCGGGAAAGGATCCTTCGTTACTGGGGTCGCTTTCTTGGGACAGAGTAGGCCCGCGGCATCTTCCCAGGGAAACTCATTGGCCGAATGTCCTGATCGCCGACACTTCCAACAAGGGAGGGTCACTGCCACCTTCTCCAAGACGAGTTCCTTGGCCACCTCCTTCACTGAGGGATCTTCGCCCGTTGGTTCCGGCTCAGAGGAAATGGGCACCTGCGAACTAACTTCAAGCAGGCCCTTCCGTTCCATTTCTCTGGTTTCCTCCTCCCATCTCTGGGCACGACCATCCGCAATCATCCGGTCTTCATTCCACGGACATAGAAACATAGAAACATAGAATTTGTCGGCAGATAAGAACCACTTGGCCCATCTAGTCTGCCCCTTTTTTTTTTTAATATTATTTTTATCTCTACTCTTATTTGACAATCGGGAAGTGCATATCCCCTCACCTCGCAGAGTGCACACACGGGCTCTGCAGCCACCCGGTCCCAAAGTTGCTGACGAGACTCCGTCAGCTGCTTCACCGTGGCCTCGTAGACTGTCCTGTCTTCAGTCCATGGACACTCCAGGAGCCGATGTCGGGGGTCTCCACAGCTTTCACACCAGGAATCAACCTCGTCTTGGCTCAACTCTTCATCCCAGGGACAACTGTTATGCTCATGCCCGTAGTTTCCGCAGAGCAAACACCAGGATTCTTTCTTCGCTTGGCCCTTCTGACGTCTTCGGTCCGCTTCCTGGACCACCTTCTTTGGGGATGTCTCTCGCCAAGTACATTCGTCGGCAAAGTGCCCCGTTTGCCGACATCTCTTGCAGGGCGTCACAGCGGCCTTCTTGCGCCCCTTCTCCCGGCGCTCTTCCTTTCCACGCTGGACCGACCGCTGCACCATCTTCAGGAGGTCTGCCCCAGACACCGTCACCCAGTCGCTCTGGTCCACACACATCCGGGGGTTGGGTCTGTTCCGGAGCCGTCCGCAGGGAGTTCTTCTTGGGGACGTTCCACATTGTGTCCGCGGTCCTTGATCCTGCCGACCACGCCAAAATGTAAGAGGGGCGGCGGTGGGTGTAGTGCCTGCTGCCGTGCAGGTGTAAGTTCACCACTTACCAGGCGCCGCACTCTCTCACCTTCAGGTACCGGAACCTTCAACGGACCTGGAAAATCTTCAATCGAACCCGGACACGATGACCTAGGAGGAAAGAGATTGCTGAGTGCCGTCCTCCTGACTGTGGACCGAAACGCCCTCCGGAACCGAGGAAAAATGCGCTTTCGGGCTAGGTGAGGGTCATCCCAGGCGTACGCCTCAGAGCCCGAATTTCACCTATTGGCACTCTCGCACCAGGTGGAAATTCTACCTTGCACCGGCGTGCAAGGCTCACCGCTCGCCCTGAAGGAAGGGAGACAGATAGGGACGAACACAGAAGGAACACACAGACAGATGTTACTCACCGTCCTACGTCTTGTACTCCGATCTTCTCCACTTACAGGTCCCTGTAAGGAGGCAAAGAGAGAAACAGCCATGCAGGGCCTAACTCTAACCTACTGTGCATCCGCTACACTAGCTACATAAACAAAGCCCTCAAACTGGCTCAAGTGTGGGTGGTGCAACACAAACTATGCACAAACTCTAAACAACACTTTGCCCTGCACGGTAACAACACACATATCAGAGTACAACATCAAACGGTGCGGTTCCTTTAGATCCCTACCTGCACTCTGGGGGGGTGGACGCCGCACAGCCTACCCACCTCCTGTACCCTCCCTTATGTGGGGCTCAGGCCAAGCGAGCCTGCCTACCTAAACACCCTGGGTTGGACTGGGCCTAGTGCCCAGTACCACCTGTATTCACCTTCGGGGGAACCGCTTATTTATTGGGCCTAGCGCCCCCTATTTGCGCATGGGCCCGAGGCCCGACATTACCCACGGGCCTAGCACCCGCCTAACTCATCACTCGTTGGGTGACCTGGGCCTAGTACCCAGCGTCACCTTATGTTCACCTAATTGGCCAGAATACATTAGGGCCTAATGCCCTCTAATGCCCCACAGGCCTATTGCCTGATATGCCCCTTGAGCCTAATGCCCGCCTACTGTGCTGTTGGGGTGGCTTGTGCCTAATGCCCAAACCACCAAATCAAAGGGTGACCCCAACCTCCTATCTGCGCCACAGGCCTAGTGCCTGAATTGTGCCCCCGGGCCTAATGCCCGTCCCTGATGGTCTAGGGAGGAAAGGAGAGGGGGGTGGAAGTAGCCTCACTGAGGCCTCACCTGCTCCGGGGGTCTCCGGCGCCCTCTTCTGCCGCTGACCCGTCCTGGCCTCCGCTCCTCCGCGTCCAGCCACCGCTGGACATCTTCGTTCAGGAGCCCGACGTCTTCTGGCCTCTTCAGCGGCCACCGGAGCTCTTCTTCAAACGGCCGTCGTCTACTCCTCTGCGCCGGTCTCTCTTCTGCGCTCCTGCGCGCCGACTTCCTTCTCCGGGTCCCGGCCGCTCCTTCTGCGCTCTTCCGCGCGCTTCTCCTCACCCTTGGCTCCCGCCCGGCGTCTGACGTCAGACGCCGGGGCAGGGCCTATGACGCGGCGAGCGCCTATTGGCTCGCCGTGCCCGCCTCCAATTGGCCGGCACCCCGCGAGCCGCGATTTGCTCGCGGACGGCGCCGGGTTTGAAAAGACGCCGGCGGCGCTTCTCATTGGCGGCCCAAGTGGCGCCAAGTTTGAAACGCCGCTGCCCGTCGCCGCCGACAGTCTGGTGCAGGGAAATATCTGATCCCTGCACCGGACACCCGCCGCTGCCACACTGATGTGTCCTGTGATACAGGGCACATCTCCACAGCATCTGCCCAGAGAGAGAGAGAGAGATAAAGACGCGGCGGTCACCAGCAGAAAGAGGTGAGGCGTCGCTGCACCCAGGTGCTGGAGGGACACTGCAACCGCCCACACAGAGTGGCTGTTAAGCCACAGAGAGCTACATTTAGAGGGGACCAGAAGGGGAGCCCAGGCAGCCGGTACAAGGGAGTAAGGAAGACATCAGCCACCCTAATCACTGTAAATACACTCACAGATCTCCCCAGCTGGCTGTTAATTCTGTGCATCTTCACTAGTGATGAGCACCGGAAATTTTTCGGGTTTTGGTTTTGGGTTCGGTTCCGCGGCCGTGTTTTGGGTTCGAACGCGTTTTGGCAAAACCTCACCGAATTTTTTTTGTCGGATTCGGGTGTGTTTTGGATTCGTTTTTTTTTTCTTTCAAAAAACCCTAAAAAACAGCTTAAATCATAGAATTTGGGGGTCATTTTGATCCCAAAGTATTATTAACCTCAATAACCATTATTTCCACTCATTTTCAGTCTATTCTGAACACCTCACACCTCACAATATTATTTTTAGTCCTAAAATTTGCACCGAGGTCGCTGGATGACTAAGCTCAGCGACCCAAGTGGCCGACACAAACACCTGGCCCATCTAGGAGTGGCACTGCAGTGTCACGCAGGATGGCCCTTCCAAAAAACACTCCCCAAACAGCACATGACGCAAAGAAAAAAAGAGGCGCAATGAGGTAGCTGTGTGAGTAAGATAAGCGACCCAAGTGGCCGACACAAACACCTGGCCCATCTAGGAGTGGCACTGCAGTGTCACGCAGGATGTCCCTTCCAAAAAACACCCCCCAAACAGCACATGACGCAAAGAAAAATGAAAGAAAAAAGAGGTGCAAGATGGAATTGTCCTTGGGCCCTCCCACCCACCCTTATGTTGTATAAACAGGACATGCACACTTTAACCAACCCATCATTTCAGTGACAGGGTCTGCCACATGACTGTGACTGAAATGACGGGTTGGTTTGGACCCCCACCAAAAAAGAAGCAATTAATCTCTCCTTGCACAAACTGGCTCTACAGAGGCAAGATGTCCACCTCATCATCATCCTCCGCTATATCACCGTGTACATCCCCCTCCTCACAGATTATCAATTCGTCCCCACTGGAATCCACCATCTCAGCTCCCTGTGTACTTTGTGGAGGCAATTGCTGCTGGTCAATGTCTCCACGGAGGAATTGATTATAATTCATTTTAATGAACATCATCTTCTCCACATTTTCTGGATGTAACCTCGTACGCCGATTGCTGACAAGATGAGCGGCGGCACTAAACACTCTTTCGGAGTACACACTTGTGGGAGGGCAACTTAGGTAGAATAAAGCCAGTTTGTGCAAGGGCCTCCAAATTGCCTCTTTTTCCTGCCAGTATAAGTACGGACTGTCTGACGTGCCTACTTGGATGCGGTCACTCATATAATCCTCCACCATTCTTTCAATGGGGAGAGAATCATATGCAGTGACAGTAGACGACATGTCCGTAATCGTTGTCAGGTCCTTCAGTCCGGACCAGATGTCAGCATCAGCAGTCGCTCCAGACTGCCCTGCATCACCGCCAGCGGGTGGGCTCGGAATTCTGAGCCTTTTCCTTGCACCCCCAGTTGCGGGAGAATGTGAAGGAGGAGATGTTGACAGGTCGCGTTCCGCTTGACTTGACAATTTTGTCACCAGCAGTTCTTTGAACCCCAGCAGACTTGTGTCTGCCGGAAAGAGAGATCCAAGGTAGGTTTTAAATCTAGGATCGAGCACGGTGGCCAAAATGTAGTGCTCTGATTTCAACAGATTGACCATCCGTGAATCCTTGTTAAGCGAATTAAGGGCTCCATCCACAAGTCCCACATGCCTAGCGGAATCGCTCTGTGTTAGCTCCTCCTTCAATGTCTCCAGCTTCTTCTGCAAAAGCCTGATGAGGGGAATGACCTGACTCAGGCTGGCAGTGTCTGAACTGACTTCACGTGTGGCAAGTTCAAAAGGTTGCAGAACCTTGCACAACGTTGAAATCATTCTCCACTGCGCTTGAGACAGGTGCATTCCACCTCCTATATCGTGCTCAGTTGTATAGGCTTGAATGGCCTTTTGCTGCTCCTCCAACCTCTGAAGCATATAGAGGGTTGAATTCCACCTCGTTACCACTTCTTGCTTCAGATGATGGCAGGGCAGGTTCAGGCGTTTTTGGTGGTGCTCCAGTCTTCTGTACGTGGTGCCTGTATGCCGAAAGTGTCCCGCAATTCTTCTGGCCACCGACAGCATCTCTTGCACGCCCCTCTCGTTTTTTAAATAATTCTGCACCACCAAATTCAAGGTATGTGCAAAACATGGGACGTGCTGGAATTTGCCCATATTTAATGCACACACAATATTGCTGGCGTTGTCCGATGCCACAAATCCACAGGAGAGTCCAATTGGGGTAAGCCATTCTGCGATGATCTTCCTCAGTTGCCGTAAGAGGTTTTTAGCTGTGTGCGTATTCTGGAAAGCGGTGATACAAAGCGTAGCCTGCCTAGGAAAGAGTTGGCGTTTGCGAGATGCTGCTACTGGTGCCGCCGCTGCTGTTCTTGCGGCGGGAGTCCATACATCTACCCAGTGGGCTGTCACAGTCATATAGTCCTGAGCCTGCCCTGCTCCACTTGTCCACATGTCCGTGATTAAGTGGACATTGGGTACAACTGCATTTTTTAGGACACTGGTGAGTCTTTTTCTGAGGTCTGTGTACATTTTCGGTATCGCCTGCCTAGAGAAATGGAACCTAGATGGTATTTGGTACCGGGGACACAGTACCTCCAACAAGTCTCTAGTTGGCTCTGCAGTAATGATGGATACCGGAACCACGTTTCTCACCGCCCAGGATGCCAAGGCCTCAGTTATCCGCTTTGCAGCAGGATGACTGCTGTGATATTTCATCTTCCTCGCAAAGGACTGTTGGACAGTCAATTGCTTGGTGGAAGTAGTAAAAGTCGTCTTACGAGTACGACTTCCCCTCTGGGATGACCATCGACTCCCAGCAGCAACAACAGCAGCGCCAGCAGCAGTAGGCGTTACACGCAAGGATGCATCGGAGGAATCCCAGGCAGGAGAGGACTCGTCAGAATTGCCAGTGACATGGCCTGCAGGACTATTGGCATTCCTGGGGAAGGAGGAAATTGACACTGAGGGAGTTGGTGGGGTGGTTTGCGTGAGCTTGGTTACAAGAGGAAGGGATTTACTGGTCAGTGGACTGCTTCCGCTGTCGCCCAAAGTTTTTGAACTTGTCACTGACTTATGATGAATGCGCTGCAGGTGACGTATAAGGGAGGATGTTCCGAGGTGGTTAACGTCCTTACCCCTACTTATTACAGCTTGACAAAGGCAACACACGGCTTGACAAATGTTGTCCGCATTTCTGTTGAAATACTTCCACACCGAAGAGCTGATTTTTTTGGTATTTTCACCAGGCATGTCAATGGCCCTATTCCTCCCACGGACAACAGGTGTCTCCCCGGGTGCCTGACTTAAACAAACCACCTCACCATCAGAATCCTCCTGGTCAATTTCCTCCCCAGCGCCAGCAACACCCATATCCTCCTCATCCTGGTGTACTTCAACACTGACATCTTCAATCTGACTATCAGGAACTGGACTGCGGGTGCTCCTTCCAGCACTTGCAGGGGGCGTGCGAATGGTGGAAGGCGCATGCTCTTCTCGTCCAGTGTTGGGAAGGTCAGGCATTGCAAACGACACAATTGGACTCTCCTTGTGGATTTGTGATTTCGAAGAACGCACAGTTCTTTGCTGTGCTTTTGCCAGCTTGAGTCTTTTCATTTTTCTAGCGAGAGGCTGAGTGCTTCCATCCTCATGTAAGGCTGAACCACTAGCCATGAACATAGGCCAGGGCCTCAGCCGTTCCTTGCCACTCCGTGTGGTAAATGGCATATTGGCAAGTTTACGCTTCTCCTCCGACAATTTTATTTTAGATTTTTGAGTCCTTTTTTTACTGATATTTGGTGTTTTGGATTTTACATGCTCTGTACTATGACATTGGGCAGCGGCCTTGGCAGACGACGTTGCTGGCATTTCATCGTCTCGGCCATGACTAGTGGCAGCAGCTTCAGCACGAGGTGGAAGTCGATCTTGATCTTTCCCTATTTTTGGAACCTCAACATTTTTGTTCTCCATATTTTAATAGGCACAACTAAAAGGCACCTCAGGTAAACAATGGAGATGGATGGATACTAGTATACTTATGGATGGACGAGCGACTGCCGACACAGAGGTAGCTACAGCCGTGGACTACCGTACTGCGTCTGCTGCTAATATAGACTGGATGATAATGATATAAAAATATATATATATATCACTACTGCAGCCGGACAGGTATATATTATATAATGACGGACCTGCTGGACACTGTCAGCACTGCAAACTCCTAAAGTAAGCTACTAGTATCAAGAAGATAGAAAAAAAAAAAAACACCACAGGTAGGTGGTATACAATTATGGATGGACGAGCGACTGCCGACACAGAGGTAGCTACAGCCGTGGACTACCGTACTGCGTCTGCTGCTAATATAGACTGGATGATAATGATATAAAAAAATAAGAATTTACTTACCGATAATTCTATTTCTCATAGTCCGTAGTGGATGCTGGGGACTCCGAAAGGACCATGGGGGATAGCGGCTCCGCAGGAGACAGGGCACAAAGTAAAAGCTTTAGGACTAGCTGGTGTGCACTGGCTCCTCCCCCTATGACCCTCCTCCAAGCCTCAGTTAGGATACTGTGCCCGGACGAGCGTACACAATAAGGAAGGATTTTGAATCCCAGGTAAGACTCATACCAGCCACACCAATCACACCGTACAACTTGTGATCTGAACCCAGTTAACAGCATGATAACAGAAGGAGCCTCTGAAAAGATGGCTCACAACAACAATAACCCGATTTTTGTAACAATAACTATGTACAAGTAATGCAGACAATCCGCACTTGGGATGGGCGCCCAGCATCCACTACGGACTATGAGAAATAGAATTATCGGTAAGTAAATTCTTATTTTCTCTAACATCCTAGTGGATGCTGGGGACTCCGAAAGGACCATGGGGATTATACCAAAGCTCCCAAACGGGCGGGAGAGTGCGGATGACTCTGCAGCACCGAATGAGAGAACTCCAGGTCCTCCTCAGCCAGGGTATCAAATTTGTATAATTTAGCAAACGTGTTTGCCCCTGACCAAGTAGCTGCTCGGCAAAGTTGTAAAGCCGAGACCCCTCGGGCAGCCGCCCAAGATGAGCCCACTTTCCGTGTGGAATGGGCTTTTACAGATTTTGGCTGTGGCAGGCCTGCCACAGAATGTGCAAGCTGAATTGTACTACAAATCCAACGAGCAATCGTCTGCTTAGAAGCAGGAGCACCCAGCTTGCTGGGTGCATACAGGATAAACAGCGAATCAGATTTTCTGACTCCAGCCGTCCTGGAAACATATATTTTCAGGGCCCTGACTACGTCCAGCAACTTGGAATCCTCCAAGTCCCTAGTAGCCGCAGGCACCACAATAGGCTGGTTTAAGTGAAATGCTGAAACCACCTTAGGAAGAAATTGAGGACGAGTCCTCAATTCTGCCCTGTCCGTATGAAAAATTAGGTAAGGGCTTTTATAGGATAAAGCCGCCAATTCTGAGACACGCCTGGCTGAAGCCAGGGCTAACTGCATTACCACTTTCCATGTGAGATATTTTAAGTCCACAGTGGTGAGTGGTTCAAACCAATGTGATTTTAGGAATCCCAAAACTACATTGAGATCCCAAGGTGCCACTGGAGGCACAAAAGGAGGCTGTATATGCAGTACTCCCTTGACAAACGTCTGAACTTCAGGAACAGAAGCCAGTTCTTTTTGGAAGAATATTGACAGGGCCGAAATTTGAACCTTAATGGACCCTAATTTGAGGCCCATAGACAGTCCTGTTTGCAGGAAATGCAGGAAACGACCCAGTTGAAATTCCTCTGTAGGGGCCTTCCTGGCCTCGCACCACGCAACATATTTACGCCAAATACGGTGATAATGTTGTATGGTTACATCCTTCCTGGCTTTGATCAGGGTAGGGATGACTTCATCCGGAATGCCTTTTTCCTTCAGGATCCGGCGTTCAACCGCCATGCCGTCAAACGCAGCCGCGGTAAGTCTTGGAACAGACATGGTCCCTGCTGGAGCAGGTCCTTTCTTAGAGGTAGAGGCCACGGGTCTTCCGTGAGCATCTCTTGAATTTCCGGGTACCAAGTCCTTCTTGGCCAATCCGGAGCCACGAGTATAGTCTTTACTCCTCTCCTTCTTATGATTCTCAGTACTTTTGGTATGAGAGGAAGAGGAGGGAACACATACACTGACTGGTACACCCACGGTGTTACCAGAGCGTCCACAGCTATTGCCTGAGGGTCCCTTGACCTGGCGCAATATCTGTCCAGTTTTTTGTTGAGGCGGGACGCCATCATGTCCACCTTTGGTTTTTCCCAACGGTTCACAATCATGTGGAAGACTTCTGGGTGAAGTCCCCACTCCCCCGGGTGAAGATCGTGTCTGCTGAGGAAGTCTGCTTCCCAGTTGTCCACTCCCGGAATGAACACTGCTGACAGTGCTATCACATGATTCTCCGCCCAGCGAAGAATCCTTGCCACTTCCATCATTGCCCTCCTGCTTCTTGTGCCGCCCTGTCTGTTTACGTGGGCGACTGCCGTGATGTTGTCCGACTGGATCAACACCGGCTGACCCTGAAGCAGAGGTCTTGCCTGACTTAGGGCATTGTAAATGGCCCTTAGTTCCAGGATATTTATGTGAAGTGACGTTTCCATGCTTGACCACAAGCCCTGGAAATTTCTTCCCTGTGTGACTGCTCCCCAGCCTCTCAGGCTGGCATCCGTGGTCACCAGGACCCAATCCTGAATGCCGAATCTGCGGCCCTCTAGGAGATGAGCACTCTGTAACCACCACAGGAGAGACACCCTTGTCCTTGGAGACAGGGTTATCCGCTGATGCATTTGAAGATGCGATCCGGACCATTTGTCCAGCAGATCCCACTGAAAAGTTCTTGCGTGGAATCTGCCGAATGGAATCGCTTCGTAAGAAGCCACCATCTTTCCCAGGACCCTTGTGCATTGATGTACTGACACTTGGCCTGGTCTTAGGAGGTTCCTGACTAGGTCGGATAACTCCTTGGCTTTCTCCTCCGGGAGAAACACCTTTTTCTGTACTGTGTCCAGAATCATCCCTAGGAACAGCGGACGTGTCGTCGGAATCAGCTGTGATTTTGGAATATTTAGAATCCATCCGTGCTGTCGTAGTACTACTTGAGATAGTGCTACTCCGACCTCTAACTGTTCTCTGGACCTTGCCCTTATCAGGAGATCGTCCAAGTAAGGGATAATTAAGACGCCTTTTCTTCGAAGAAGAATCATCATTTCGGCCATTACCTTGGTAAAGACCCGGGGTGCCGTGGACAATCCAAACGGCAGCGTCTGAAACTGATAGTGACAGTTCTGTACCACAAACCTGAGGTACCCTTGGTGAGAAGAGCAAATTGGGACATGGAGGTAAGCATCCTTGATGTCCAGAGACACCATATAGTCCCCTTCTTCCAGGTTCGCTATCACTGCTCTGAGTGACTCCATCTTGAACTTGAACCTTTTTATGTAAGTGTTCAAGGATTTCAGATTTAAAATGGGTCTCACCGAGCCGTCCGGCTTCGGTACCACAAACAGCGTGGAATAATACCCCTTTCCCTGTTGTAGGAGGGGTACCTTGATTATCACCTGCTGGGAATACAGCTTGTGAATGGCTTCCAATACCGCCTCCCTGTCGGGGGGAGACGTTGGTAAAGCAGACTTCAGGAACCGGCGAGGGGGAGACGTCTCGAATTCCAATTTGTACCCCTGAGATACTACCTGCAGGATCCAGGGGTCCACTTGCGAGTGTGCCCACTGCGCGCTGAAATTCTTGAGACGGGCCCCCACCGTGCCTGAGTCCGCTTGTAAGGCCCCAGCGTCATGCTGAGGACTTGGCAGAAGCGGGGGAGGGCTTCTGTTCGTGGGAAGAGGCTGTTTGCTGCAGTCTTTTTCCCCTTCCTCTGCCCCGGGGCAGATATGAGTGGCCTTTTGCCCGCTTGCCCTTATGGGGACGAAAGGACTGAGCCTGAAAAGACGGTATCTTTTTCTGCTGCGAGGTGACTTGGGGTAAAAAGGTGGATTTTCCAGCCGTTGCCGTGGCCACCAGGTCCGATAGACCGACCCCAAATAACTCCTCCCCTTTATACGGCAATACTTCCTTATGCCGTTTGGAATCCGCATCCCCTGACCACTGTCGCATCCATAATCCTCTTCTGGCAGAAATGGACATCGCACTTACTCTTGATGCCAGAGTGCAAATATCCCTCTGTGCATCTCGCATATATAGAAATGCATCCTTTAAATGCTCTATAGTCAATAATATATTGTCCCTGTCCAGGGTATCAATATTTTCAGTCAGGGAATCCGACCAAGCCACCCCAGCACTGCACATCCAGGCTGAGGCGATTGCTGGTCGCAGTATAATACCAGTATGTGTGTATATACTTTTAAGGATATTTTCCAGCTTCCTATCAGCTGGTTCCTTGAGGGCGGCCGTATCAGGGGACGGTAACGCCACTTGTTTTGATAAGCGTGTGAGCGCCTTATCTACGCTAGGGGGTGTTTCCCAACGCGCCCTAACCTCTGGTGGGAAAGGGTATAATGCCAATAATTTTTTAGAAATTAGCAGTTTTTTATCGGGGGAAACCCATGCTTCATCACACACCTCATTTAATTCATCTGATTCAGGAAAAACTACAGGTAGTTTTTTCACACCCCACATAATACCCTTTTTTGTGGTACTTATAGTATCAGAAATGTTCAAAACCTCCTTCATTGCCGTGATCATATAACGTGTGGCCCTACTGGAAAATACGTTTGTTTCCTCACCGTCGACACTGGAGTCAGTGTCCGTGTCAGTGTCTGTATCGACCTGAGGTAACGGGCGTTTTATAGCCCCTGACGGTGTTTGAGACGCCTGTACAGGTATTAACTGATTTGCCGGCTGTCTCATGTCGTCAACAGTCTTTTGTAAAGTGCCGACACTATCACGTAATTCTTTCCATAAGACCATCCAGTCAGGTGGTGACATCACTAACACAGGCAATTGCTCCGCCTCCACACCATTTTCCTCCTCATACATGTCGACACAGCGTACCGACACACAGCACACACACAGGGAATGCTCTGATAGAGGACAGGACCCCACTAGCCCTTTGAAGAGACAGAGGGAGAGTTTGCCAGCACACACCAGAGCGCTATATATATACAGGGATAACCTTATATAAGTGTTTTTCCCTAATATAGCTGCTGTATATATTAATATGCCAATTTAGTGCCCCCCCTCTCTTGTTTTACCCTGTTTCTGTTGTGCAGGACTGCAGGGGAGAGTCAGGGAGCCTTCCTCCAATGGAGCTGTGAGGAAAAAATGGCGCTTGTGTGCTGAGGAGATAGGCTCCGCCCCTTTTTCGGCGGCCTTTCTCCCGCTTTTTTGTGGAAAACTGGCAGGGGTTAAATACATCCATATAGCCCAGGAGCTATATGTGATGTATTTTTAGCCATTTAAGGTATTTTCATTGCGTCCCAGGGCGCCCCCCCCCAGCGCCCTGCACCCTCAGTGACCGGAGTGTGAAGTGTGCTGAGAGCAATGGCGCACAGCTGCGGTGCTGTGCGCTACCTTATTGAAGACAGGACGTCTTCTGCCGCCGATTTTCCGGACCTCTTCACTCTTCTGGCTCTGTAAGGGGGCCGGCGGCGCGGCTCCGGGACCCATCCATGGCTGGGCCTGTGATCGTCCCTCTGGAGCTAATGTCCAGTAGCCTAAGAAGCCCAATCCACTCTGCACGCAGGTGAGTTCGCTTCTTCTCCCCTTAGTCCCTCGATGCAGTGAGCCTGTTGCCAGCAGGTCTCACTGAAAATAAAAAAACCTATTTAAACTTTTACTCTAAGCAGCTCAGGAGAGCCACCTAGATTGCACCCTTCTCGTTCGGGCACAAAATCTTAACTGAGGCTTGGAGGAGGGTCATAGGGGGAGGAGCCAGTGCACACCAGCTAGTCCTAAAGCTTTTACTTTGTGCCCAGTCTCCTGCGGAGCCGCTATCCCCCATGGTCCTTTCGGAGTCCCCAGCATCCACTAGGATGTTAGAGAAATATATATATATCACTACTGCAGCCGGACAGGTATATATTATATAATGACGGACCTGCTGGTCACTGTCAGCACTGCAGACTCCTAAAGTAAGCTACTAGTATCAAGAAGATAGAAAAAAAAAAACACCACAGGTAGGTGGTATACAATTATGGATGGACGAGCGACTGCCGACACAGAGGTAGCTACAGCCGTGGACTACCGTACTGCGTCTGCTGCTAATATAGACTGGATGATAATGATATAAAAAATATATATATATCACTACTGCAGCCGGACAGGTGTATATTATATAATGACGGACCTGCTGGACACTGTCAGCAGCACTGCAGACTCCTAAAGTAAGCTACTAGTAGTATCAAGAAGATAGAAAAAAATAAAAACACCACAGGTAGGTGGTATACAATTATGGATGGACGAGCGACTGCCAACACAGAGGTAGCTACAGCCGTGGACTACCGTACTGCGTCTGCTGCTAATATAGACTGGATGATAATGATATAAAAAATATATATATATCACTACTGCAGCCGGACAGGTATATATTATAATGACGGACCTGCTGGACACTGTCAGCACTGCAGACTCCTAAAGTAAGCTACTAGTATCAAGAAGATAAAAAAAAAAAAAACACCACAGGTAGGTGGTATACAATTATGGATGGACGAGCGACTGCCGACACAGAGGTAGCTACAGCCGTGGACTACCGTACTGCGTCTGCTGCTAATATAGACTGGATGATAATGATATAAAAAATATATATATATATCACTACTGCAGCCGGACAGGTATATATTATATAATTAATGACGGACCTGCTGGACACTGTCAGCAGAATGCGTTTATAGAATAAAAACACCACACGACGAGTGTTTAACTTTTTCAGGCAGACAATCACAATATACTGGTGGTCAGACAGTGGTCACTGGTCAGTCACACTGGCAGTGGCACTCTGGCAGCAAAAGTGTGCACTGTTAAATAATATGTACTCCTGCTACTGCTCCCCAGTCTCCCTCACAATTAAGCTGTGTGAGCACTGAGCACTCAGCACAGTCAGATATACATAGATGATGCAGCACACTGAGGCTGAGCACAGATATGGTATACTGTTACTGTGTCACTGTGTATCGTTTTTTTTCAGGCAGAGAACGTATTATATTAAATAATAATATAATAAAACTGCACTGGTGGTCACTGGTCAGTCACTAGTAAACTCTGCACTCTCTGAGTACTCCTAAGCTCCAGTAAATCAAGTGTCTCACTCTCACTCTCTCTCTTCTAATCTAAATGGAGAGGACGCCAGCCACGTCCTCTCCCTATGAATCTCAATGCACGTGTGAAAATGGCGGCGACGCGCGGCTCCTTATATAGAATCCGAGTCTCGCGATAGAATACGAGCCTCGCGGGAATCCGACAGCGGGATGATGACGTTCGGGCGCGCTCGGGTTAGCCGAGCAAGGCGGGAAGATCCGAGTCTGCCTCGGATCCGTGTAAAAAGGCTGAAGTTCGGGGGGGTTCGGATTCCGAGGAACCGAACCCGCTCATCACTAATCTTCACCCCTAGAGATATATATTGATAGTGGGGTCTGTCATTAGCAGTGTTCTCTGGGGTAGAAAGGAAGCCCCTATCCAGATGTCTCAGCCAAAGACTCCCAAATAAAAGTACCTCACCACTGCCCCCAGGTGGTGACATTATATACGAACTGCATCCAGTAGTTGTTACACAGCCGCACAGAAGAGACAGTCGTTCGAACCCCTGTTCTCACTCTGCCAGCCTGAACTGTTGTGACTGTACTAATCCATACTACAAAATTGTATGCTAAAACGGACTTACCTTTCTGTGGATACAGATACCTTCAGGAACACCAAGGTGTATAACTTTGCTAAATGACTTACCTTTCCGTGGATGCAAATACCTTCAGGAACACCAAGGTGTATAACTTTGCTAAATGACTTACCTTTTGTGGATACAAATACCTTCAGTACAGTTAGTATTTGTAGTTGCGTTACTTTTCAACTCACCCCTTTTGCACGCCTTCCTGCAAATACTTACCTAGTGTCCGTTGACACCATCGCAGTAAAATCCCATTACCGTGCAGGAACTGAATGTTATTGCTAGGCGGATAGCGCCACTATGTGGACAGTCTAGACAGTTGGGTAAAGTTAGTACCAAACCAGTTCTTACCTGACAATTCTTAAAGTTGGTAATTATACTGCAATGGTTGATTTTTGTTATTATCACATGCCTTAATAATAATGCTTGTGTTGCTGATGCCTAATATATGTGTTTCACTATTAACGCAATTGACCTTATAGCGGTGACTAATCATCTCCTTACAAATAAAATTGTTGTCACCGTCGATTCGTATTATCTTTTATCTGTGGGGTCCTCTTTGGGGTGTCCACTCTCCTGCCACAGGCTCCAACGTAGAAGTCGTGAGAGGAATAGAACCAGCCAGCGTCATCGGGAGAAAACAGGTATGACCCTACTCCATCACAGGGGCGTTATTACAACTGCCTCCCCCCAGTGATTGCAGCTTGTCCCACATTCTTTATTAGCATGTCCCCCATGCCTTATTATACCCATTTCTGCTCACCTCAGTCAGTGACTACATATTGATTATACTGTATACCAATGCCTTTAGTGGGACTCCATTATATGCATATCAGTGCCTCCCCCTACCTCCTCCTTGCAGACACTACAATCAGAGAGGGTGGTGGATAGAGGGGGGGGGGGGGGGGGCACTGATACATAATCATTACAGTCACTGACTAAGGGGTGTAATAATGGGTATTAATAAATGCGGTTATAAAATGCAATCAGTGGGTGAGGGGGGATAATAATGAGTATTTCAGATGACGTTTGCTACAACCAGTTACCTTGGATCCCTCATATACAGTACAATACGGTTAGTGAGTGAGGGTGTTATAATGGGGTGCCACAGTCAGTGAGGGGAGCACTGATCTAAAATGTAGCAACGGTGTGGTGTAATAATGGAAATTAGAGGTGAGCGGAAATGGGGCAATCACTGAAGGGGAAAAGTAATATACTGTAATAGAATATAAGGAGGAAAAACAGATAATGTAAGGGGCATAAATCAGGAATATACAGTAGTGCTATGGATAGTTGTGGAGGGGGGGGGGGGGGGTGGGCTCTAAATCTGTATCTTTCTCAGGGCCCAATGAAGTCTAAATTTATCTCTGGAGCTAATCATCTATCTTTAACTATTTGATAGCTGCAAAGCTATTTATTTGGGTTCCGGTATGAATGGTCGACCATGTTATGGTCGACAGTCATTAGGTCGACCACTATTGGTCGACATTGACATGGTCGACATGGACACATGATCGACACGTGAAAATGGTCGACACATGAAAGGTCGACATATGAAAAGGTCGACATGAGTTTTTTTAACTTCTTTTGGTGTAGTTTTTTGCGTAAAGTGACTGGGAACCCCAATTAGTGCACCGCGTCCCCTCGCATGGCTCGCTTCGCTCGCCATGCTTCGGGCATGGTGCCTTCGCTCCGCTACCGCTTCGCTCGGCACACTTTACCGTTCCAATCGTAGTCCATGTGGATCGTAAAGTATGGAAAAGTTCCCCAAAAGAAAAAAAAGTTAAAAAAATCATGTCGACCTTTTCATGTGTCGACCTTTCATGTGTCGACCATTTTCATGTGTCGACCATGTGTCCATGTCGACCATGTCAATGTCGACCAATAGTGGTCGACCTAATGACTGTCGACCATAACATGGTCGACCATGTGAACGGATACCATTTATTTGTTGTGCCCTTGTCCTGTTTCCTGGGCTTTATGTACCAAGCTTCACCACTCCTGTAAATAACCTGTGTTAAGAAATATATCCAGGAAACAGCGCCTTAACCTATGGAATCCTTGTTACTGGCAAGTCTGCTTAAATAAAGTATCCACAGTAAGTGTGCTAAAGCAGCATCATTGCTGTCTGGACTGTGCCACTGCTCCATATTCTGCTGGAAATATATACTTCCATTCTGGAACTGTCTGTTGAACGTGATATAATTGTTCTGTCTTCAGCTCTCAACGTATTACCTTTCCTGGAATATTCAGAACTGTTTGGCTATGCTGTTGTGCCTGGTGTCAAGCCATTGGGCTCTATGGGGGTCATTCCGACCCGTTCGTATGCAACGGTGCGAACGGGTCCGGAATGCGCATGCGCGGCGGGCGCACTGCGCATGCGCGACTTTGCCCCGTGACAGGGGTCGCCGGGTTACGTCCAGAACAACGAAGAAAGCGGCCGCAGAGTCGACCGCAAGAAGATTGACAGAAAGAAGGCGTACCTGGGCGTCACTGGACCGTTGCCAGCCGTTTTCGGTGAGTGGAGAAGAAAACGCAGGCGTGTCCAGTAGAACAGAGGGCGGATGTCTGACGTCAAAGCCGGCCCCAGCATCGCTGAGATCGTCACACAGGGTAAGTATGTCCAGGGCTAGTCATGTTCTGTTTGAAATTTGTTTAGCTTGGCAGGGCTGCACAAGCGATCGCAGCCCTGCTAAGCTAAAATACACTCCCCCATAGGCGTGGACTAGTTGATCGCAGCAGCAGCAAAAAGTTGCTGGCTGCGATCAACTCGGAATGACCCCCTATGTCCCGTATACAGATGGAGCCCTCTTCATCTTTGCCTTTAATAGGATTAATGAACCAGGGCAGTTGGACTTAGGGGCCTATTTATTAACATTATTTTTACTAAAAAAAATGTGAAAAAGGGTGTTTTCATACCCTTTTCACATTATTTTAGTATCACAGGATTGTACTAAAGGGCAATTGTAGGAGAATTCTCAAAATTCTCCTCTAAGCCCTTATTATCACACTTCTTTAGTAAGCAGATCGCATTTCCCATAATTATAATGGGAAATGTGGCCTGATTGAATTTACTAATCCTCCAATTGTGGAAAAAATAAGGTAGAAGTACCTGGTATTAATATCGCCAGCTGGGAATGGCGTTATGGCTGTTTTCTCAACACTGCAGATGCGATAATGCTGCTTTTACTGTGTAAAAAGCAGTCCAGCTCCGTCCCCCCTCTCCACCCTCCCTCTGTGTTTTGCTAAGCAGCAGCAGCTGCTGGAGGACTCCTGTTATCAGTAAGAAACGGAGCTCTGTTCAGCGCTGCGTGACAGGTTTATGGTAAGAGGGGAGACTGTGAGCAGCAGAGAGGGGAGAGTGGTAAATTATACGTGTCACATACCCTCCAACTGTATCTTTTTGGCTGGTACTGTACCTTTCTGGTATGGTCTGTACCGATTTTTGTCTCTCCAAACTTCCTTTAAAAGTATAGGAAAAGGGGCGTGGCCACACCGCTTTACCCGTGGCCACGCCACTTTACCCATGACCACGCCCCCTTTTCGGATTTGTACCAATTTTTATGTGTAAATTGTTGGAGGGTATGCGTGTCACACCACAAGGTACCAAAAAAAAAAAGCACCGGGGTGCAGATTTGTAAGCAGCGTTGCCAGAATGTTAAACAAACAGGAGAGCCACACAGTAGCCTTCTCTCCGTACAGTGTGGGAGCCCTCTGTCCGGCGGCCGGCTGAGTCTCTCCAGTCACAGCTGTGCATGATCAGTAGGATTAGACTCTACATTTGCGATAAACAGAGGGAAAGTTCAGTGAAATAGATTCGCCTGGACAGTGCTATTTCGCAAGCTCTGTCCAGGCATGTGAATAATGATACATTCCTGCGATTTAGATATAAATCGCAATGCGAATTGAATCAAATTTTTCACTTCAGAAACGCAATGTAATTGTGATTTATTATAAATCTACCCCCTTAATCCCCTGCTGTAATGACTTAATCCCCTGTTGTATTGTTCTCTCTGTATTGCAGCTGAGAACAATAGATGAAAGGCTATGCTAATAAACCATGGTGTGCCTAGGCGCAGCAGAGAAGCCAAGATGAGCGGGGCTCCGTGTGTGTGTGTGTGTGTGTGTGTGTGTGTGCGCGCATGTTACTATAGATTTACCAGCATTTCTGTGGCACTGGCAGACGATAACTTATATATAGCAAAGTATTTAATCTGTGATGTGATTTTGACATAACTGACATGTGGCTACTTCTATGTGTCAGATGTCCATAGTGGTTGCACACAGACTTCTGGTTGGAGCGACCAGAAACCAACTATTTGGATAGGTTTCCAGAAGTAACTAGTGAAGTACTATCTGTGTACTATCTGTGCTATGAGACCTTAAGTCTCCTCTGTAGGTCTATAGTTGATGATTTAGGGGGTAATTCAGACCTGATCGTAGCAGCAAATTTGTTAGCAGTTGGGCAAAACCATGTGCACTGCAGGGGGCAGATACAGAGGCGCCAGAATGATTTCACGCTGGTGGGGCCAAGTTAGAATTTCACTTTGGCGCCCCTGCTGTGGTGTCGGTCTCCTCTACTTCTACCACCCCCATCGGTGCGGGGCAGCTCTTACCTCTGCATCCCCGTGAGCGACTTCAACTTTAAATGTAGTGTGTTGCCGCAGGCAGGGTGTGGTGTCCCCTCTTCTGTACTAGCCGGCTGTCTCTTCACTGGTGATTTATTATTGGGAGGAGGTGTGGCATTCCGTGGTTGAAGTTAAAGCCACTCACGGAGATGCGGAAGTATGCACTCCCCCGCACCAGCGCCTTCATCATGTTTTGGGGATGGGGATCAAGCTGCCCCCTCCCCCACCTTCCCGATTCCGACGCATCTGGATATAACATGTGAAGAGAAAGTTAGATTTGGGTGGGGTGTGGTCAAACTGTAATCTAAATTGCAGTGTAGAAATAAATTAGGCAGATATGGGTATGGGTCATTAGGTCAACCACACTTAGGTTGACAGTCATTAGGTCAACCACTATTGGTCGACATGCAGTATGTCGACATGGTCAATAGGAGAACATGTACTAGGTCACCATGGAAAAAGGTCAACATGAGTTTTTTTTACTGTTTTTGGTGTTGTTTTCTTCGTAAAGTGACAGGGAACCCCAATTAATGCACCTTCTCTCCTCGCAGCAAGGTGCCTCGCTGCACTCGGCACAGGTTACTCTTCCCAATTGTAGTTCATGTGGATCGTAAAGTATGAAAAAGTAAAAAAAAAAAATGTGAAAAACTCATGTTGACCTTTTTCCATGTCGACCTATTGACCATGTCGACATAATGCATGTTGACCAATAGTGGTCGACCTAAGTGCTGTCGACCTAAGTGCTGTCGACCTAATGACCGTATTCTGCAGATATAACATGTGCAGAGATAGTTAGATTTGGGTGGGTTATTTTGTTTCTGTGCAGGGTAAATACTGGCTGCTTTATTTTTACACTGCAATTTAGATTTAAATTTTAACACACCCCACCCAAATCTAACTCTCTCTGCACATGTTATATCTGCCCCACCTACAGTGCACATGGTTTTGCCCAACTGCTAACAAATTTGCTGCTAAGATCAAGTCTGAATTACCCCCTTAGTTTCTATTATTCACCCACTTCATTCATGAAGTCATGAGAGAGATGCCACAATTGGACCAGCTCTGGGTACAGAATGCCCAGTGTGATTATATGTGAGGATCTTAAAATATAGTTTATCACTGATGACTACACCTAGCCTGGGAAAATCACAAGCACAGAGAACCATTTGGCGAAGCGAGTATTGGTTTGGCAGCAGATGAATTTTGACAAAATTTAGACTCTGTGAGCAGGGCCGTAACTAGGTGTGTGCAGAGTGTGCCTTGCACACAGCGCATTTGCAGAGGGAGCACATCTTGCTGGTGATGGAGAGTCCCCCGCTGCGCTGCGGGGTCAGCCAGGAGTCAGCCGGCAGCCACGGAACGGAATATAGTAAGAGGCAGGACAGTTCCGGAGCGGTGAACATGAAATGTGGCTAAGTATATGCATGGCCGGTCTGGCTGTCCCCTTGCCTGCCTGAGCAGCCCTGCCTCCCACTCGACACTCCCACTACCTCTCTCTGTCATCTCATCTTTCCCCCATCTTCCCAGAATGCCGGTGCGGGCGCAACGTCATCGCACACGGCATTCTGGGAGCAGACGCGGTGTGGGAGAAGACCGAGGAGAAGGGAAGATCGAGGAGCAGCAGCAGCCCCAGCGGCGGCACGTGGTGACCGAGGAGTGGAGAAGATCGAGGAGCAGCAGTGATGGCGCCCACCCGCCCGCAAGCATCAGCCAGGTCTGCAGCCTTCCTGAGCCCCTGGTACTGAGGAGGAGTCCTGCTGGCCTCCACACATGCAGTCCCAGATCCTTGCACCAGCAGCAGCACAGCTCAGAGATAACTTCAGCACAGCAGGGAGAGTGTGTGTCCCTGCCCCCTCCCCGGCCAGGGTGAGTGTGGATGTATACCTCCCCCCACTCTCTCTGTCCCTCTGTCCTCACCCCCCCTCTCTCACTCTCTCTTTGTAAAAGGAGGACACTGCTGCCATAATGTGTAAAAGAGGACTCTGCCTAATGTGTAAGAAGAGGATTTGTAAAAAGGGGGAATCTACCTACCGTAATGTGTAAAAAGGAGGGACTCTGCTGCTGTAAAAGTGTAAAAGGGAGCTCTGCCTACCGTAATGTGTAAAATGGGATTCTACCTGGCATAATGTGTGATAGGGGCTCTACTTGCAGTAATGTGTAAAATGGTGCTCTACCTGACGTAATGTGTGACGGGCTCTACGTGGCGTAATGTGTGACAGGCGCTCTACCTGGTGTAATGTGTGTAAGTGGTGCTACTGTGCGATGTAATTTGAATAATGGAGGCTCCTTAACAGCGTAATATGAATTGGTATCATTTTGTGGCCACGCCCCTTCCCAATGAATGCAGGCCCCTATATTTTTTATGCATGCCTAAGGAGCGCACTGGCCCTGTTTTCTATATGGGGGTGGGGGGTGCTGATGCAGTTTCTTGCACACAGTGCTAAAATGTCTAGTTACGGCATTGTCTGTGAGTCAGACGCCCTAAGTCACCAAGTGTATCCCTGTTAGGAGCTACAGCTTTCCCCCGTTGGTCCCGGCCATTTCCAAGCAGCCGGGATGCTGCATCACGATGGCTGCAATGGTTGATGATCCCAACGATTGCTAATCAACCAGGAATATCGGCGCACACACTGCATCTTGGTCTAGGTATGTGCAGCTGTTCAGGTGCACTATGTTTGTAATCATTATGGGCTTGTCTCTCAACATGACCCTCTCCAGCAGAGACAGAATGCACTACTCCTGGACTTTACAATTTATGGTTGCTGTCACCTGTTTTGAACAGATTAATGGATAAGAAAGGTGTTTCAGCACAGATGATGGCAGTCATAGATTAAGAGGTAAGTCCAGGAGCAGAGCATTTTCGGGGTAATTCAGACCTGATCATAGCAACAATTTTGTTAGTAGATGGGCAAAACCATGGTGGTCATTCCGAGTTGATCGCTCGCTAGCTAGTTTTAGCAGCTGTGCAAACGCTATGCAGCCGCCCACTGGGGAGTGTATTTTAGCTTAGCAGAAGTGCGCACACATGTGCAGCCGAGCTCTGCAAAAACAGTTTGTGCAGTTTCAGAGTAGCTCTGAACCTACTAAGCGCTTGCAATCACTTCAGCCTATTCCTGTCTGGATTTGACGTCATACACCCAGCCAGCGAATGCCCAGCCACGCCTGCGTTTTTTCAGACACGCCTGCATTTTTGCAAACACTCCCTGAAAACGGTCAGTTGACACCCAGAAACGCCCCCTTCCTGTCAATCTTCTTGTGGCCGTCAGTGCGAAGAAAAACTGAGCACAACCACAAAGGGCTTTGTATGTCGCGAGTACACATTGCGGGGCATACGCATGCGCATAAATGACGATTTTTCACCTGATCGCCGCGCTACGAAAATCGTCAGCGAGCGTTCAACTCAAAATGACCCCCATGTGAAGTGCAGAGGAAGCAGATATAACGTGCAGAGAGAGTTAGATTTGGGTGGGGTGTGTTCAAACGGAAATCTAAATTGCAGTGTAAAAATTAAGCAGCCATTATTTACCCTGCACAGAAACAATATATAACCCACCCAAATCTAACTCTCTCTGCACATGTTATATCTGCCTCCCCTGCAGTGCACATGGTTTTGCCCATCTGCTAACAAAATTGTTGCTACGATCAGGTCTGAATTAGGCCCTGTGTCCCTCCTGGAGAGGGTCATGTTGGGAGGTATGCTTGTGATTGGTTCCTGTTTTGGTAAAAGGCAGTTAAGGATTAGCCTCCGTGCCAGTTATAGCTTCTGTTTGTCAGAGGTTACCTGCCCCGCTGTGTGTGCTGGTGGATATTCTGCTAGTTTCTGCTACCATTCAGTCTTGTTCTTGCCTTGCTGGTTTTCACTGGATCACAGCCTGTTCTAGCCCTGCCTGCAGGCCCGCCATCAGGGATGTGCTGCGGGCACAGCTGCCCCGCCGTCTGTCCTCCTGCCGCCGCCACTGCCATTGTTTGCCCGGCGCCCGCAGGCTATTGAAATTGTCCCTCTCAAGATGTCCACCGCCTCAGAGGAGGCAGTTATTAAAGATACTGGAGGAGGCTCTAGTATCTTTAGTAACTGTCTCCTCTGAGGTGGCTGTCATTTTGGGAGGGACATTTTCAATAGCTTTACTTGATGCAGGCTGCTGAACAGTCTGCAGCCGTGGCAGGGGAGGGAGGACGAGCAGAACCCTGGGCCCTGACAACAAGCAATACCCCTGATAATGAGCAGGTACTGGGGCATTACTGTGTTGGGCAGCATAATATGGTGCTGTGGGCAAAACTGTGGGGACACAGGAATTTTCTTTTTAAATATATATATATATATATATATATATATTAGTGATGAGCGGGTTCGGTTCCTCGGAAACCGAACCCCCCCGAACTTCACACTTTTTACACGGGTCCGAGGCATACTCGGATTCTCCCGTATGGCTCGGTTAACCCGAGCGCGCCCGAACGTCATCATCCCGCTGTTGGATTCTCGCAAGATTTGGATTCTATATAAGCAGCCACGCGTCGCCGCCATTTTCACTCGTGCATTGGAAATGTTAGGGAGAGGACGTGGCTGGCGTCCTCTCCGTGTATTGTTGATGCAAATATTTGTGCTTGCTTTACTTATTGCTTAATTGTGGGGACTGGGGAGCAGCTGTATATTAATATAGGAGGAGTACAGTGCAGAGTTTTGCTGATCAGTGACCACCAGTTTTATCCGTTCTCTGCCTGAAAAAAACGCTCCTTATCTGTGCTCAGTGTGCTGCATATATCTGTGCTCACACTGCTTAATTGTGGGGACTGGGGAGCAGCTGTATTATATAGCAGAAGTACAGTGCAGAGTTTTGCTGACAGTGACCACCAATATACGTTGTCTGCCTGAAAAACACTCCATATCTGTGCTCAGTGTGCTGCTTTATTGTGGGGACTGGGGACCACCAGTATAATATTATATAGGAGGAATACAGTGCAGAGTTTTGCTGACCAGTGACCACCAGTATACGTTGTCTGCCTGAAAAACACTCCATATCTGTGCTGCATTGTAGACAGTATATAGTAGGAGTACAGTGCATAATTTTGCTGACCACCAGTATATAATATATAGGAGTACGGTACAGAAGGCCACTGCTGTACCTACCTCTGTGTCGTCAAGTATACTATCCATCCATACCTGTGGTGCATTTCAGTTTTGCACAGTTTGCTGACCACCAGTATATAATATATAGTAGTACGGTACAGTAGGCCACTGCTGTACCTACCTCTGTGTCGTCAAGTATACTATCCATCCATACCTGTGGTGCATTTCAGTTTTGCACAGTTTGCTGACCACCAGTATATAATATATAGCAGTACGGTATAGTAGGCCACTGCTGTACCTACCTCTGTGTCGTCAAGTATACTATCCATCCATACCTGTGGTGCATTTCAGTTTTGCACAGTTTGCTGACCACCAGTATATAATATATAGCAGTACGGTACAGTAGGCCACTGCTGTACCTACCTCTGTGTCGTCAAGTATACTATCCATCCATACCTGTGGTGCATTTCAGTTTTGCACAGTTTGCTGACCACCAGTATATAATATATAGCATTACGGTACAGTAGGCCACTGCTGTACCTACCTCTGTGTCGTCAAGTATACTATCCATCCATACCTGTGGTGCATTTCAGTTGTGCGCAGTATATATAGTAGCAGGCCATTGCTATTGATATTGGCATATAATTCCACACATTAAAAAATGGAGAACAAAAATGTGGAGGTTAAAATAGGGAAAGATCAAGATCCACTTCCACCTCGTGCTGAAGCTGCTGCCACTAGTCATGGGCGAGATGATGAAATGCCATCAACGTCGTCTGCCAAGGCCGATGCCCAATGTCATAGTAGAGAGCATGTAAAATCCAAAAAACAAAAGTTCAGTAAAATGACGCAAAAATCACAATTTAAAGCGTCTGATGAGAAGCGTAAACTTGCCAATATGCCATTTACGACACGGAGTGGCAAGGAACGGCTGAGGCCCTGGCCTATGTTCATGGCTAGTGGTTCAGATTCACATGAGGATGGAAGCACTCATCCTCTCGCTAGAAAAATGAAAAGACTTAAGCTGGCAAAAGCACAGCAAAGAACTGTGCGTTCTTCTAAATCACAAATCCCCAAGGAGAGTCCAATTGTGTCGGTTGCGATGCCTGACCTTCCCAACACTGGATGGGAAGAGCTTGCGCCTTCCACCATTTGCACGCCCCCTGTAAGTGCTGGAAGGAGCACCTGCAGTCCAGTTCCTGATAGTCAAATTGAAGATGTCACTGTTGAAGTACACCAGGATGAGGATATGGGTGTTGCTGGTGCTGGGGAGGAAATTGACAAGGAGGATTCTGATGGTGAGGTGGTTTGTTTAAGTCAGGCACCCGGGGAGACACCTGTTGTCCATGGGACGAATATGGCCATTGACATGCCTGGTCAAAATACAAAAAAAATCAGCTCTTCGGTGTGGAATTATTTCAACACAAATGCAGACAACAGGTGTAAAGCCGTGTGTTGCCTTTGTCAAGCTGTAATAAGCAGGGGTAAGGACGTTAACCACCTAGGAACATCCTCCCTTATACGTCACCTGGAGTGCATTCATCAGAAGTCCGTGACAAGTTCAAAAACTTTGGGTGACAGCGGAAGGAGTCCACTGACAACTAAATCCCTTCCTCTTGTAACCAAGCTCCTGCAAACCACACCACCAACTCACTCAGTGTCAATTTCCTCCTTACCCAGGAAAGCCAATAGTCCTGCAGGCCATGTCACTGGCAAGTCTGACGAGTCCTCTCCTGCCTGGGATTCCTCCGATGCATCCTTGAGTGTAACGCCTACTGCTGCAGGCGCTGCTGTTGTTGCTGCTGGGAGTCGATTGTCATCCCAGAGGGGAAGTCGGAAGACCACTTGTACTACTTCCAGTAAGCAATTGACTGTCCAACAGTCCTTTGCGAGGAAGATGAAATATCACAGCAGTCATCCTGCTGCAAAGCGGATAACTCAGGCCTTGTCAGCCTGGGTGGTGAGAAATGTGTTTCCGGTATCCACCGTTAATTCAGAGGCAACTAGAGACTTGATTGAGGTACTGTGTCCCCGGTACCAAATACCATCTAGGTTCCATTTCTCTAGGCAGGCGATACCGAAAATGTACACAGACCTCAGAAAAAGAGTCACCAGTGTCCTAAAAAATGCAGTTGTACCCAATGTCTACTTAACCACGGACATGTGGACAAGTGGAGCAGGGCAGACTCAGTACTATATGACTGTGACAGCCCACTGGGTAGATGTATTGCCTCCCGCAGCAAGAACAGCAGCGGCAGCACCAGTAGCAGCATCTCGCAAACGCCAACTCGTTCCTAGGCAGGCTACGCTTTGTATCACCGCTTTCCAGAAGAGGCACACAGCTGACAACCTCTTACGGAAACTGAGGAATATCATCGCAGAATGGCTTACCCCAATTGGACTCTCCTGGGGATTTGTGACATCGGACAACGCCACCAATATTGTGCGTGCATTACATCTGGGCAAATTCCAGAACGTCCCATGTTTTGCACATACATTGAATTTGGTGGTGCAGAATTATTTAAAAAACGACAGGGTCGTGCAAGAGATGCTGTCGGTGGCCCGAAGAATTGCGGGCCACTTTCGGCATTCAGCCACCGTGTGCCGAAGACTGGAGCACCACCAAACATTCCTGAACCTGCCCTGCCATCATCTGAAGCAAGAGGTGGTAACGAGGTGGAATTCAACCCTCTATATGCTTCAGAGGATGGAGGAGCAGCAAAAGGCCATTCAAGCCTATACATCTGCCCACGATATAGGCAAAGGAGGGGGAATGCACCTCACTCAAGCGCAGTGGAGAATGATTTCAACGTTGTGCAAGGTTCTGCAACCCTTTGAACTTGCCACACATGAAGTCAGTTCAGACACTGCCAGCCTCAGGTCATTCCCCTCATCAGGCTTTTGCAGAAGAAGCTGGAGACATTGAAGGAGGAGCTAAAACAGAGCTATTCCGCTAGGCATGTGGGACTTGTGGATGGAGCCCTTAATTCGATAACCAGGATTCACGGGTGGTCAATCTGTTTAAATCAGAGCACTACATTTTGGCCACCGTGCTCGATCCTAGATTTAAAACCTACGTTGTATCTCTCTTTCCGGCAGACACAAGTGTGCAGAGGTTCAAAGACCTGCTGGTGAGAAAATTGTCAAGTCAAGCGGAACGTGACCCGTCAACATCTCCTCCTTCACATTCTCCCGCAACTGGGGGTGCGAGGAAAAGGCTAAGAATTCCGAGCCCACCCGCTGGCGGTGATGCAGGGCAGTCTGGAGCGAGTGCTGACATCTGGTCCGGACTGAAGGACCTGCCAACGATTACTGACATGTCGTCTACTGTCACTGCATATGATTCTCTCACCATTGAAAGAATGGTGGAGGATTATATGAGTGACCGCATCCAAGTAGGCACGTCAGACAGTCCGTATGTATACTGGCAGGAAAAAGAGGCAATTTGGAGGCCCTTGCACAAACTGGCTGTTAGGCGCCGGGGTCCGCTTGTCTGCGCGGCCCGGCGCCTAGCAACTAGAGACGCCATGCGCGTACAGCCGCCGGCTCCCTAGCAACGCTAGACGCCGGGCGCGCTGAGCCGCACGGACCCTAGCAACGGGGACGCCACTGGCGGACCGCGTTCCCCGTTGCTAGGCTTTAGGAATTAATATATTCACCTGCTCTCTGGCCGTGCAGCAAGGCAGCTGCACGGCATTTATTCTAATCAGCCTTTTAGCAGCTGATTGGAGGACTCCTTGTTAAATACACTCCCAGGGCTTCTCACAGACGCCGGTAATAGCTTCCTGCATGCTGCCTTTGTTTGCTGAGAGTCTGTTTCCAGTCCTGCTGTATCCGGTCATTCCAGTCCTCAGAAGTCCGGTATTCGGGAGTTGTCATCTCATCCTAAGAGGTCGTTTGGTTCCCTGGAGTCCTGACTGATCACCGTATTATATCCAGTGGTGTTCGTGAGTTGCGGCTCTGCCGTGTGTTGCGGCTCAGCCTCTTTACCTTTTATATTTTGTGTTTGGAGCATTTGCGGAGGGTTCCGCTTCCACAAGTCCTCTCTGGTACTCGGCGGTGCCGGGTAGGAGAATTGGACAAGTGGATATTTTGGTTGTCCTTTTCCCTGGTGGTTTCTCCGCACATATTATAGTTTTGAGTTTGCTTAGCCCCTGGCCTGGTTGTTTAGTTAGAGGGCCTCTTGTTATCACCCTGTCTCGGGTTTCCCTTTGTCTCTCATTAAGACCGGGGGGCATCGAAGTTGGGCAGACATAATCCGCCCTTCAAACGCGGCTGCCAAGGGCTCAAGAAACCATAGTCTCGCAGGGGATTTCTGACAACACGGGTGAGACAACAGAGTTAGGGCGCCAGGGGCTATTTTCCTGTCCTGCTCCCTTCCCCAGCATTCCGTTCCAGTGCTCCGGTCCTTGCCATAAGATCCCCTCTGACCAGAGTGCTGGAATCATAACATTATTACCGGCCATACCAAAACTTAAAATTAAACGGGGTTTAATTTTTTTCTCATTCAGTCTTTTGAGAGTTTATCGGCCTCATGAATCCGACAGGTTTAGGGCCAAATCCTGGTCAGCTCTTAGTCAGCCAGATTCAAGAACTTACTCAGATGGTTCAGGATCTTTCTCTTCGGGTGAAGTCGCAGGAAGATCTTTTGCGAGCTTCCCCAAGGGTAGTCCCTGAACCAAAGATGCATTTGCCTGACCCTTTTTCTGGTGATAGAAAAGAGTTTTTTAATTTTAAAGAATCCTGTAAACTTTATTTTCGTTTAAGACCGACTTCCTCGGGTACTGAATCTCAGCGGGTCGGGATTATTATTTCTTTACTCCAGGGGGATCCTCAGACCTGGGCATTTGGTTTAAGAGCAGAGGATCCTGCATTGTTGTCAGTTGACGCTTTTTTTAAGTCTTTAGGGCTCTTGTATGATGACCCTGATAGAGAGGCGTCCGCTGAAAGTCAGCTGCGCGCTCTCAAACAAGGTAGAAATCCTACGGAGGTTTATTGTACGGAGTTTCGCCATTGGTCGAACGACTGTGGCTGGAATGACCCAGCCCTGCGCAGTCAGTTTCGCCTCGGCTTATCAGAGTCTATAAAGGACAGTCTCCTTCAGTACCCCGCTCCTGAGACTCTCGATAAACTCATGGAGCTTTCTATTAAGATTGATCGTCGTCTCAGAGAGCGGAGGGCTGAAAGAGGAGCACCTGTAAGGTCAAGTCCGTGTGTATATTCCATTCCTGAAGACGTAGAGGAGCCCATGCAGATGGGTCTCTCCCGGCTGTCTCCTGAGGAAAGAGCCAGAAGGCAAAATTCTGGTCTTTGTCTGTACTGTGGGGGTAAGGGACATTTTGCTCGTAATTGTCCGAACAAGTCGGGAAATGCTTTGACCAGGTGAATTGTGAGGGTGTTCACCTAGGTCTGCAGCTTATCTCCTCGAATAACTCCCTTTTAGTCCCAGGTAAAGTTTCCTTTGGCAGCCTCAGTTCTTCGGTGTCGGCTTTTGTTGACAGTGGAGCTGCAGGAAACTTTATGGATTTAACTTGGGCTAAGGCCTTAGGCATTCCTCAGTTACCTTTGGGTAGGTGTGTCACCATGCATGGCTTAGATGGGAGTCCGCTGTCCAATGGGATTATTTCTCTCCGTACACCCCCTGTACTACTTACAGTAGGAGCTCTACATTCCGAGAAAATCGAGTTCTATCTTACACATTGCCCAGCAGTTCCAGTTGTTCTGGGTCACCCTTGGCTGGCCTTTCATAATCCCACCATTGATTGGCGGTCGGGGGAGATTTCACAATGGGGTACTTTTTGTGATAAGGAATGTATCACGTTTCCAGTCAGAGTAGCAGCTATCATTCCAGAACTCATTCCGGTGGAATACCAGGAGTTTGCTGATGTTTTCTCCAAAGGCAATGCGGACATTCTGCCTCCCCATCGGCCTTATGATTGTGCTATTGAGTTAATTCCTGGTGCCGCATTGCCAAAGGGAAGATTATATGCATTATCCGGGCCAGAAACTGCGGCTATGAATGATTATGTTAAGGAGAGCCTTGAGAAAGGATTTATTAGACCATCAAAATCTCCTTTAAGTGCAGGCTTCTTCTTTGTGGAGAAAAAGGATGGCTCGCTTAGACCTTGCATTGATTTTAGAGCCCTGAATAAGATCTCAGTTAAAAACACCTATCCTTTGCCGTTGATTTCTGTACTCTTTGATCAGTTACGTTCTGCTGTGATTTTTTCTAAAATTGACCTTAGAGGAGCGTACAACCTCATCCGAATTAAATCTGGAGATGAGTGGAAGACGGCCTTCAGTACTCAGTCGGGTCACTACGAATACCTGGTGATGCCGTTTGGTCTGTCCAATGCTCCAGCAGTTTTTCAAGACCTCATTAACGATGTGCTCCGTGACTTCCTAGGGAAATTCGTGGTCGTTTACTTAGACGACATCCTGATTTTTTCTGAATCAATAGAACAACATGTTACCCAGGTGCGTCTGGTTCTTCAAAAGTTACGTGAGAATCATTTATATGCCAAGCTGGAGAAGTGTGAGTTTCATGTCACGGAAGTATCTTTTTTAGGGTACATAATTTCCCCTCAGGGATTTTCCATGGAACCTAAGAAACTCCAGGCCATCCTTAGTTGGGCGCAACCCACCAATATAAAAGCAATTCAGCGCTTTTTAGGGTTTGCAAATTATTATAGGAGGTTCATTCATTCTTTTTCTGACCTGGTTGCTCCCATTGTAGCTCTGACAAAGAAAGGAGCGGATCCTACCAACTCGTCGCGTGAAGCTGAGTTGTCCTTCCGGGCCTTGAAACAAGCCTTTGTCTCGGCTCCAGTCCTCAGACATCCTAATCCGGAATTGCCCTTTGTGGTGGAGGTTGATGCCTCGGAGGTTGGAGTGGGGGCTATCCTTTCTCAAAAGGATCCGGAGTCTCTGGAGTTACATCCTTGTGCCTTTATGTCCAGGAAATTCTCCTCCGCTGAATCCAACTATGACGTTGGTAATCGGGAGTTACTGGCGGTAAAGTGGGCTTTCGAGGAGTGGAGGCATTGGCTGGAGGGAGCAAAACATACTATTTCGGTATTGACTGACCATAAGAACCTGCAATACATTGAATCGGCTAAGCGGCTTAATGCCCGGCAGGCACGTTGGGCATTATTTTTTACTCGTTTCAAATTTATAATCACTTTCAGGCCTGGTTCCAAGAATACTAAGGCTGATGCCCTGTCACGTAGCTTTCTTCCGGTTCACAATAACAATCCTGTTACCCCCATACTTCCATCTTCGGTCATCTGGGCGGGCCTCACACAAGATTTATTTACCCAGTTAAAACAGCTTCAACACCAAGCTCCTAGAATTACTCCTGCTGGTCGTCTTTACGTCCCTGAGTTTTTGAGAGCTACTGTTTTAACGGAATTCCATGATAACAAAGTTTCAGGGCATCCAGGAGTCTCTAAGACATTGGAGTTAGTTTCTCGCTCAGTATGGTGGCCTGGTCTTTCTAAAGACGTCAAGGAATTTGTTTATTCATGTCAGGTTTGTGCACAGCATAAGGTTCCCCATTCCTTGCCTATCGGGCAATTTATGCCCTTAAATGTTCCTCTCAGGCCATGGTCTCATATTTCCATGGATTTTGTGGTTGACCTTCCCCTTTCAGCCGGATTCCGAGTCATATGGGTGGTAGTGGACCGTTTTAGTAAAATGGCTCATTTTATTGCTCTTCCCCGATTGCCTTCTGCCCAAGGGTTGACAGTTTTGTTTCTCCGCCATGTATTCAGGCTTCATGGGTTGCCTACTGATATTGTTTCTGATCGGGGACCACAATTCATCGCACAATTCTGGAAATGTTTTTGTGCCTCATTGAAGATGAGGTTGTCGTTAACATCCGGTTACCACCCACAATCCAACGGGCAAACCGAACGAGTTGACCAATCATTGAAACAATATTTGCGCTTGTATTCAGCCAAACTCCAGAATGATTGGTCCGAGTTTCTTCCGTTGGCTGAATTTGCTTACAATAATTCTTGTCATTCCTCCACTAAAGAGTCTCCATTCTTTTCAGTTTTTGGTTTTCACCCCAGAGCTAATTCTTTTTTTCATCATTCCTCAGTCTCCTCGCTAACCTTAACCTCCCATCTCAGAGCCATTTGGAAAAAGGTGCACCTTGCTCTCAGAAAAGCGGCCTTTCGAGAGAAGAAATTTTCTGACAGGCTCCGACGTCCTTGCACTTTTAAGGTGGGAGATAGGGTGTGGTTGTCGACTCGCAACATCAGGCTTCGACAATCCTCGGCTAGACTGGGACCCAAATTTATTGGGCCATTTCTTATTATTAAAAGAGTCAACCCAGTTGCCTTTCGGTTACGTTTACCAAGATCTCTCAGGATTGGAAATACGTTTCGTTGTTCCCTGTTGAAACAATACGTTTCTTCCAGTAGATTTCCTCGGAAGATCTCTCAGGGTAGATCTCCAGTGGATGTACAGGGACAACAGGAGTTCTTGGTAGAGAAGGTTCTCGATTCCAAATTGTCCCGGGGTCGGCTGTATTTTCTAGTTCACTGGAAAGACTATGGTCCGGAGGAAAGGTCTTGGGTCCTGGATAAGGATCTTCATGCCCCGAGGCTCAAAAGGGCATTTTTTCGGGAATTTCCCTAGAAACCTGGCTTTAGGGGTTCCTTGACCCCTCCTCAAGGGGGGGGTACTGTTAGGCGCCGGGGTCCGCTTGTCTGCGCGGCCCGGCGCCTAGCAACTAGAGACGCCATGCGCGTACAGCCGCCGGCTCCCTAGCAACGCTAGACGCCGGGCGCGCTGAGCCGCACGGACCCTAGCAACGGGGACGCCACTGGCGGACCGCGTTCCCCGTTGCTAGGCTTTAGGAATTAATATATTCACCTGCTCTCTGGCCGTGCAGCAAGGCAGCTGCACGGCATTTATTCTAATCAGCCTTTTAGCAGCTGATTGGAGGACTCCTTGTTAAATACACTCCCAGGGCTTCTCACAGACGCCGGTAATAGCTTCCTGCATGCTGCCTTTGTTTGCTGAGAGTCTGTTTCCAGTCCTGCTGTATCCGGTCATTCCAGTCCTCAGAAGTCCAGTATTCGGGAGTTGTCATCTCATCCTAAGAGGTCGTTTGGTTCCCTGGAGTCCTGACTGATCACCGTATTATATCCAGTGGTGTTCGTGAGTTGCGGCTCTGCCGTGTGTTGCGGCTCAGCCGCTTTACCTTTTATATTTTGTGTTTGGAGCATTTGCGGAGGGTTCCGCTTCCACAAGTCCTCTCTGGTACTCGGCGGTGCCGGGTAGGAGAATTGGACAAGTGGATATTTTGGTTGTCCTTTTCCCTGGCGGTTTCTCCGCACATATTATAGTTTTGAGTTTGCTTAGCCCCTGGCCTGGTTGTTTAGTTAGAGGGCCTCTTGTTATCACCCTGTCTCGGGTTTCCCTTTGTCTCTCATTAAGACCGGGGGGCATCGAAGTTGGGCAGACATAATCCGCCCTTCAAACGCGGCTGCCAAGGGCTCAAGAAACCATAGTCTCGCAGGGGATTTCTGACAACACGGGTGAGACAACAGAGTTAGGGCGCCAGGGGCTATTTTCCTGTCCTGCTCCCTTCCCCAGCATTCCGTTCCAGTGCTCCGGTCCTTGCCATAAGATCTCCTCTGACCAGAGTGCTGGAATCATAACACTGGCTTTATTCTACCTAAATTGCCCTCCCTCCAGTGGGTACTCCGAAAGAGTGTTTAGTGCAGCCGCTCACCTTGTCAGCAATCGGCGTACGAGGTTACTTCCAGAAAATGTGGAGAAGATGATGTTCATCAAAATGAATTATAATCAATTCCTCCATGGAGACATTCACCAGCATCAATTGCCTCCAGAAAGTACACAGGGACCTGAGATGGTGGATTCCAGTGGGGACGAATTAATAATCTGTGAGGAGGGGGATGTACACAGTGAAAGAGGTGAGGAATCGGAGGATGATGATGAGGTGGACATCTTGCCTCTGTAGAGCCAGTTTGTGCAAGGAGAGATTGATTGCTTCTTTTTTTGGTGGGGGCCCAAACTAACCAGTCATTTCAGTCACAGTCGTGTGGCAGACCCTGTCGCTGAAATGATGGGTTCGTTAAAGTGTGCATGTCCTGTTTATACAACATAAGGGTGGGTGGGAGGGCCCAAGGACAATTCCATCTTGCACCTCTTTTTTTTTTTTCATTTTTCTTTGCATCATGTGCTGTTTGGGGACAATTTTTTTGAAGTGCCATCCTGCCTGACACTGCAGTGCCACTCCTAGATGGGCCAGGTGTTTGTGTCAGCCACTTGTGTCGCTTAGCTTAGTCACACAGCGACCTTGGTGCGCCTCTTTTTTTCTTTGCATCATGTGCTGTTTGGGGACTATTTTTTTGAAGTGCCATCCTGCCTGACACTGCAGTGCCACTCCTAGATGGGCCAGGTGTTTGTGTCGGCCACTTGTGTCGCTTAGCTTAGTCACACAGCGACCTTGGTGCGCATCTTTTTTTCTTTGCATCGTGTGCTGTTTGGGGACAATTTTTTTGAAGTGCCATCCTGCCTGACACTGCAGTGCCACTCCTAGATGGGCCAGGTGTTTGTGTCGGTCACTTGTGTCGCTTAGCTTAGTCACACAGCGACCTTGGTGCGCCTCTTTTTTTCTTTGCATCATGTGCTGTTTGGGGACTATTTTTTGAAGTGCCATCCTGCCTGACACTGCAGTGCCACTCCTAGATGGGCCAGGTGTTTGTGTCGGCCACTTGTGTCGCTTAGCTTAGTCACACAGCGACCTTGGTGCGCCTCTTTTTTTCTTTGCATCATGTGCTGTTTGGGGACAATTTTTTTGAAGTGCCATCCTGCCTGACACTGCAGTGCCACTCCCAGATGGGCCAGGTGTTTGTGTCGGCCACTTGTGTCGCTTAGCTTAGCCATCCAGCGACCTCGGTGCAAATTTAAGGACTAAAAATAATATTGTGAGGTGTTCAGAATAGACTGAAAATGAGTGTAAATTATGGTTATTGAGGTTAATAATACTATGGGATCAAAATGACCCCCAAATTCTATGATTTAAGCTGTTTTTGAGGGTTTTTTGTAATAAAACACCCGAATCCAAAACACACCCGAATCCGACAAAAAATTTTCAGGGAGGTTTTGCCAAAACGCGTCCGAATCCAAAACACGGCCGCGGAACCAAATCCAAAACCAAAACACAAAACCCGAAAAATGTCCGGTGCACATCACTAATATATATATATATATATATATATATATACAGAGGGAAATAGGTGGCACTCGCAGGACTAATCAAAATGATTAATAAATTAGAGGCAGCAAGTGCCTACTATGCATAGTAGGCACTTGCTGTCTCTAATTTATTAGCTAGGTGTAGCTAGGTGCAATGGTGCCCGGAGCAAGGGTATTTTTAGGCACCCCCTCCCCTGTACTGAATTGGGGGCCTGACCAACGTGTGGAGGCATGTTATATTTGAAAATAAAAATTATAAAAAAATTCTAAATTGGTGACAGTGCCAGTTCTAGACCTTGTGAACTCAGGGCAAAAGTTCCCCGCCTCCCAAGTTTAAAACAGGGTCGTGGTTTCAACGGGAAGGGGTGTGACCGCAGAATAGTTCCAATTCACATTATACTGCACAGTAGTTTCCATTAATCACGTTACACCACAGAAGAGCTGTTTATACATGTTATGCCACAGTAGAATCACTTATACACGTTACATCACAGATGTGCCGTTTATACATGTTATGTTGCAGCTTCTAATGCAGAGAGAGGTGCTGCAGCAGCAGCTGGGGCATAGAGAGGTGCAGCAGCATCATTGTAGAGAGAGGTTCTGTAGCAGCTGGGGCAGAGAGGGGTGCTGCAACAGCTGGGGCAGAGAGAGGTGTTGCAGCAGCTGGGGCAGAGAGTGGTGCTGTAGCAGCCAGCGCAGAGAGAAGTCTGCAGCAGTCAAGGCAGAAAGTGGTGCTGCAGCAGTGAGGGCAGAGAGTGGTGTAGCAGGATAAAAGTAACCCGGCTGCATAGCTACTAGCAGACAGTGAGACATATAAAGAGGGTGGGCAGAGCTTTGGCATGTGCTGGATTTCAGTGTCTCTTGATGTCACCACTGGCCTGCCCTGTTCACCACCTAGTGTCTGAGTCAGTGTGTGCCCCATCTGCACCCTCTAACTTCTTTGGCGCCCGGAGCTCATGCTCCACTGGAGCCACCCTTGCTACACCCCTGCCTGCGAGTGCCGCCTATTTCCCTCTGTACATTCCCCTTCACTAAGTAGTAAGAAGGGCACCGAGGCAGATATCATACTCAGGACTGAGTGCCAGCCATTGCAGCAGTGTATATATATATATATATATATATATGTATGTGTATATATATATATATATATATATATATATATACTGCTCAAAAAAAATAAAGGGAACACTTAAACAACACAATGTAACTCCAAGTCAACCACACTTCTGTGAAATCAAACTGTCCACTTACTGTAGGAAGCAACACTGATTGACAATCAATTTTACATGCTGTTGTCCAAAGGAATAGACAACAGGTGGAAATTATAGGCAATTAGCAAGACACCCCCAATAAAGGAGTTGTTCTGCAGGTGGTGACCACAGACCACTTCTCAGCTCCTATGCTTTCTGGCTGATGTTTTGGCCACTTTTGAAAGCTGGCAGTGCTTTCACTCTAGTGGTAGCATGAGACGGAGTCTACAACCCACACAAGTGGCTCAGGTAGTGCAGCTCATCCAAGATGACATCAATGCGAGCTGTGGCAAGAAGGTTTGCTGTGTCTGTCAGCGTAGTGTCCAGAGCATGGAGGCGCTGCCAGGAGACAGGCCAGTACATCAGGAGACGTAGAGGAGGCCGTAGGAGGGCAACAACCCAGCAGCAGGACCGCTACGTCCACCTTTGTGCAAGGAGGAACAGGAGGAGCACTGCCAGAGCCCTGCAAAATGACCTCCAGCAAGCCACGGACATTACATCAAAGTTGGATCAGCATGTAGTGTGTTTTTCCACTTTAATTTTGAGTGTGACTCCAAATCCAGACCTCCATGGGTTAATAAATTTGATTTCCATTGATAATTTTTGTGTGATTTTGTTGTCAGCACATTCAACTATGTAAAGAACAAAGTAAGTAATAAGAATATTTAATTCATTCAGATCTAGGATGTCTTATTTTAGTGTTCCCTTTATTTTTTTTGAGCAGTTTATATATGTATATATATATATATATATATATATAAATATAAAAATCAAAATGGGGGAAGGGGGAAGGGAGCTGCCTATTTTGCCAGTCTCGGGCCCCATAATTTCTTATGGTAGCCCTACCTGCCTGATCCTGGATTTGTTTCCCAGTTTTTTTGTATACCTGCTCTTTTTGTTACCTGTCTCCAGTCAGCATCTATTTACCACTTCAGCTCACTCCTGGTTCATTGAGTTCTACGTTACCTCCTTGTTTCTTCATTAAGTTCTGGCAGCATAACCATTGCTGTCCATGCACGCTTGCACTTGTGGTTCTCCAAGTTCCAGAATGTTGGGGCAAGCTGGCTTTGACCTATAGTTTATTATTTCAATTTTCCACAGTATGAATTCTGCACCAGGGCCATCTTAACAGCAGTATAGTCCCCGGGGCAAAGCAATGCACTGGGGCCCCTACCCATCCTCCAGCGGTAGGGGTGGGGGGTGCTATCAGCAGCAGCTTTAAAGTCCCACAGGTGGTAGAGGGTGTTCTATCTTCCGCTCAGCATGTAGGACCTGGAGCAGTAATTTCTGCTAATTACTTTACTGCACAGAAAGTGGGAGATGGGGTGAGAGGGAGAACACTAAACTGTAGACGGGGACATTGGGCTGAATGAAGGGGCCCTAGTACATGACTTTCAGGTGGTGTTTAATATTCAGGGAAGGGGTGGGTAGTTGAGTGAGCTTAATATTCAGCTTGCTTGACTGCAGATATCTCCAGTTAATGGAAATAGACTTTTTAGCTTTAAATACTATAAAAACACTAGAGAGGCCCATTTTTCAGGAGATTCTGGGGACTTGGGGATCAGAGTTCAGGAGCCAGAACAATCCACCGATGAAAATATAGAACTGCATACGAGGCATGAGGAGCTGGACCAAGGACAAGCTGCAGGAAGGCTGATATCTCTGGTTCTGGGCATAGTAGAGACAAATTGCCAGTGCCCACCAAAAGGGGAGAGTCCCCATTTTTTAAGTATACCCTCAGAAAAACATTAAGTCAGACAGAACCTGAGATATCTGGCTAGGAAGAGCAATTAACAGGCATGGATGGGGACCACTGCTTTGAAGTCGGATATCTCAGATTCCACAGGGTCGATTTTACCCTGGAAAAAGGGGACCCTCAGCTATCAATCTAGGGCCCTTGTACTCCTGGGGCCCTTGTGCAACTGCCCATTGATCCCATATGAAAAGACAGCCCTTCTCTGTACCCATCACCACCAAGGGTGTGGAGCATAACCCTAGTCTTCATCCCAGGCTTGGGGGAAATACTGGGAAAGAATAACCAAGGCTAGAGTGACCCAGGATAATGGGATGGCAGGGGACCCTGTGATGTGTGCATTACCCCTTGCTGGTTGAGCTCGGTGCCAGAGGTGGTATTTCCCACAAAGCAGTACAAGCGGCCACCGAGGGCCAGGGGCTAGGGCCCCATGAAGTGTGAATCTGGCTCTGCCTGGTGCTGGTTACTAGGAAAATGTGGGGACCCCATGCTGGTTTTCACCCGATTTTCCAGTACCAGTACGGGCTTATATGTCTGGGGCTGGTTATGCATTTCGTAGGGGTGACACCATTGAATTTTTTATTTATAAAATGGAACACTTTAATAGCCCTAGACTACACCATAGCCTACACGGATCATATTGATTTTGATTCAGATGGAAATAGACTGAAATTGTCCAGATTGGCCGGAAACCGATGAGTATCATGAAAGAAAATAGACACTCAAACACGCTTTTTAGTAAACTTGTGATTTTGAGTCTAAAACCTTCTGGCAATATCCAGCATGTTTGTTTAGAAGTCAAACACGATTCTTTACCTGTTTGAGTCTGTGTGCAGATTCCTGTGCTCTGTATGTTTGCAGTTTTCCTTCATTAATGTACTATAATTACATAAAAATATATGGTTAGTTGGTTTAAAAAAGGTGTTAATAAAAAATGGGAATAGCTGCTTCTATTTTACATGTAGTTTTGGACTTGTGTAGCACGTAGAATCTAAAATGTAGAATCCAGATGAGTTTTTGCATGTTCTTTGTTAGGTCAGGATAATTATCATTCTAATTAAACTACATGATCCACATAAACTAAAATGACATACAGTATTTATTATTTTAGCTTCATAAGGCAATGAGCACTCGTGACCTTGTCTATTAACTTTTATGTCATGTTAAGTAAAAACATAAAGCAGTTACTGTATGTAACTGAAATCTAAACCAGTGGTTCCCATCCTTCCTTGAATCAGCGTGCCCCAGTGTAACAAAAAATTTTCAAGCTTCCCCTATGCAAAAAGTTTCTTATGAAATTCAGAAAAAATAATTAAATTGATTGTGCTTACCTGTCATCCTTAGGCTCAGATATGTGGTGGTAGACAGGGCTACGCATGTCCACATATTGTATGATTGACAGTCACCAGCACTAGTTTTGCTTATCACATGATCATATATAACTCGATTCTGTACTGCAGCGCATCAAGAGAGGAGGAGGACCGTGTGCAGTCTCCGTCTGGACTCCCTCCGCTCTAGCTGGCAGAGCAATAAACTCTGGGCACTAGGGCCACTAGGTGACTCTAGTTCTGTTCTAGAGTCTAGCAAACAGGTGTAGGTCTCCAAGAAAATGGCACAGCAGTTATTTTACCAGTAATTTTCCTATTACGCATGTGCAAAATGAAGGTAAAATGGCCACCGCGCCAATTTTGAAGTGGTTTCTGCAGCACTGCTGCTGCCGATGCGTGACTGCACCCATTAGAGATACACCAGTGCCAAGCATCCCTGAGATCCATGGCACCCAGACACTGATTTAAACAATAATACATATATCCATGACACAGATATGGGCATTTTTATTCATATATGGTACAATATATCACATGGATATTTATTGCTTCCTATTATATATATATATATATATATATATATATATATATATATATATAATATATATATATGGATTGCGGTCATGATCGCAACAGTCTGAACACTGACAGGGTCTGAATCCCGATGGATTCTGCCTATAAGTACAGACAGTTATGGTTAGGCACAAAGAAAAGGGTTGTGGCAAAGCTGTAGGGATGGGGGAGGTTAGGGTTAGGCTATGTGTGGGAGGGGGATATTGGTTAGGGTTAGGCTGCATGTGGGAGGGGGGTGTTGGTTAAGGATAGGCTGCAGGAGGGGGCGGTTAGGGTTAGGCTACGGGAGAGGATGTTAGGGTTAGGCTGCGGGAGGTAGGTGTTAGGGGTAGGGTTTAAAAACTTACCGGGATCCAACGAGATTTTGACTGTCGGGATGCCAAAAAATATATATATTGTATACTGCATAAAGTATCAACATACTGACAATATATGGTCATATGTCGGACTACGTGCTAACAATGAGTTGTTAAAGTAGAAAACAGAACTCTCTCTATCCAAAGAAAGCAACGTAATGTAATGTTATTATGGCAGTGTTGGAGGTCCCTCAGCATGGTATATACATTAATTACTTCTAACCACAACATAACAACATAATTACATTTGACCGCAACATAACAACATAGTAAATGACCTTATTTATTTATATATAATCCACTGTAGAATACTGTAGTTGATGTCTTACAACAGTCAAGATAAACCATCAATCTTACATAAACATATACATATACACAGATACAAATGAATGTCTTGCAAATAAGTTTTCATTTTCTTTTAATAAAGAATGTTTGTATCACTTGTCTTCTCTCTAAACTTGTATTTGTGTGAGTAGTAATCTGCATGTCCCCAACCTGCCAAACTGCAGGGACCCCAAGGGTGGCAGAGCGTCACAGCACAGTGGATGTGGTTGCACAGATTGGGGGATATTTTTTTTCCCCTTCTTTTGCTTATATAAATGTTATATAGTTATATAGCTGGAGTTTTTAGCTCCGTGTTAATGGTGTATATGTTATGTATGTAATGTTAATTTGTCATGCAACTAAAAATATCTATATTCATATTTTGACAAATACGTTTCGGTATGTAAAATCTCAGATCTACTGTAACAAAACTAATGATGATTTATTTACTAACATTTCTGAAAGCTGTACTAAAATCATAGCAACTAATAGCACTTTGGACAATTAGAGATGTGTCCAGTCCCCTGTTTAGCGTGCCACAAAAAAATAGAATAAGCCACGCCATGCGCCCCACAGTTAGTTCACAGAATATATGTCATTTCACACTGCTAATGGGGTAAAAGCACAAAGTATGCATACCCTATACACCACTAGTGTATTTGCATGCTATAGTAATGCTACAAGAAAGCTAATCAGAGAAAAAGACAAGAGACAAATAAGTTACAAAGTAAATGGCTGAATATATTAAAATGTCTATCGTAGAATATTCTGCATTCATACACACACTCCAGAAACACTCTAATGAAATAACTGACACAGACAACTGAATAATTTGCCAAATAAAACTGTCAGCTTTATTGATAAGTTGGTATGGTGGCAAAGGAGGGACGTCTATTTAATAAAAGTCCCTGTTTATTTTTGATTTTAAGTCTTTAATTGTGGCTGAACAACTAAATCTCTTTAAACTTCCCAAAACCACAAGAAGAGGCAAGGGCCCAAATCCAGCCTCGCCTCCATCGCATAATAAGGGGCAATGGGGGTCATTCCGAGTTGATCGCTAGCTGCCGTTGTTCGCAGCGCAGCGAGCAGGCTAAAAATCTGCATTTCTGCGCATGCGTATGGCCCGCAGTGCGCACGCGCGACGTGCTTTCACAAAAAACTATGCAGTTTCACACAAGGCCGAGCGACTCTTTTCAGTCGCTCTGCTGATCGGTGAGTGATTGACATGAATGGGGTGTTTCTTGGAAGTAACTGACCGCTTTCCGGGAGTGTGCTAAAAAACGCAGGCGTGTCAGATGAAAACGCAGGCGTGCCTGGGGAAACGGGGGAGTGGCTGGCCGAACGCAGGGCGTGTATGTGACGTCAAAACAGGAACTAAATAGTCTGAAGTGATCGCAACGTAGGAGTAGGTCTGCAGCTACTCAGAAACGGCATGAAAATATTTTGGAGCAGTTCTGCGAACCTTTCGATTGCACTTCTGCTAAGCTAAGATACACTCCCAGAGGGCGGCGGCTTAGAGTTTTCATTGCTGCTAAAAGCAGCTAGGGAGCGATCAACTCGGAATGAGGGCCAATATGGGGCCATTTGCCACCCCTTGTGTTAAATAACCTTTACCAGGAAGACCGTAGCCAACTCTCCACACAAGGTCTTCCCCAACTACAAACAAAAGGTGCCCAGGTGTCTTCCCACTCCACAGGAGACCGAAGCTCATCTGGTCCGATTGGACCATGGCCCCGTTACGGATCAAACTCCTATACCTTCTCATCTCCTTGGCACTTATAAACCTCTATTACCCACAGCCACAATTTCCAGGCAGTCCCAACCCGCCACAGTACTTTCAACAAAATCCTGCCGCCATACCTCTAACCTTAAGAAACCTTAAACTTTCTTCCCTCAAACTCACTCTTCTTACCTGCTGACCTCCCAATTATAGATAGAAGACATTAAGTCTCCCAGAAACAATTCCATACCTCTCAAATTCAAATGAACCCCATCGACCATATAAATCTGAGGGGCAGAAATGAAAATGGAGGGTTGCGGGACCGCAAACCCCCAATTCTCGGTCACAGCCCGACCCATCACCGGATTGATCCAGCGCCAGACAAACTCGATGGCCGCTGGCCTTTCCGCACCTCTCCATACTAAGCGTGGGACGATATCAGGTCCAGACCCGACCTTCTGCTCAAGTCATTTCCCCCAGCATGGAAAACCACTCGTAGCAGGCATCCCGACCTCTGAAGCTGCTGTCAGAACAATGGCTCCCACCGCAGGCCCCGTACACCGATCCACCGAATCAGCTCACATATGAGTGCCCCACTATCCAGATTGGGCACTCATCCAAACGCAAATCTAGAAAAGATAATGAGCAAATTTCAACCCAACATTTACCATCTAAGTCCAAATCAACATAACTCCCTAAGCAGCACCAAAACCTTACTTAGTCCTACTATTATGAGATTACATATTTAAAATGGTGGGGGGGGTAAATAACCAGACTTGACGAGAGGCAAAAAACATACCTGCCGAGTGGGTGCAAACGCTGAGGCTTATAACTCAAGTCTGTCTTAATTACCAATTGGTCAAAACCTGATATATTTGCGAAATACATCAGACTTCCACCTACAAAGAACCTTAATTTGCTTACTCGAATGGCCATCCGCAGCCGCTGATGTTGCGCACCAATTCGAAACGAATGGGTCTCATATTCCGTGACAGGCACACCTAGTATGCAAATACAGCATTTCAAAACCCACTGGAATTGATATCAAGTAAGTGGCACACCATCTTCATGCTATAACCAGGGACCTGGAACATCTGTCCGTAACCTCAAATACCTCTTGGCCAAGACTTCTGGGCAAACCCTGGTATCCTCAAAGCTTTTCAATACTACCCATCTCCCTTTACCTGACTGATCGGTTTTGTACTGCTGTATTTTGCACCATAACGCGCCATCTTTCAGAAACACATGATCAAGCAGCATGGGTGACATTGCCCCTCTTGATGCCGCAACCAACTCTCCGACTCTGAAAGCCCCAAACAAAGGTCATAACGAAACCCAATTTAAATAAAAGCGTTTTGTAAACTGAGTCGCAGACTTCTTGTAACACGTTCGCCATGCGTTGCAACATTGAAATATCTATTGGTCTGTGAGAGTGCTGTGCAGCGGGCATCGCTCATGCCCACCCTTTCAACACTCTTGCTAAAAAAGAGACTTAGTAAAATCATGCAGGCCCTTAAGTCTCAAGAAATAAGGATAGCGCAGAGAGTAAACGCGCCACTGACCCTCTTGACCTCCCTTCATTAAAGCATTTCCACACATAATCTAACAGCAAAGCATAATTGCTCCTACTTTTCTCCTTGTGCAGCCAGGCATATTTCTCCCACTCCTTCACTGCTGCTCTATATGCCCGAAGAGTCGAAGGTGCCAAAGATCTTAAGGCTAACCCCTCCAATCTGTCCGTATCACCTGCCAGGCATAACATGGGCAAGGGTCACCAGATACATTCGCATCCAGCGCTAACACCCTAAACCTGTGCTACTCAAAACGTAATAGAGCATTTGCTATGCCATTTTGTACACCTGGGACATGCCTGGTGCAAAAAGTAATGTTCAAACACCGCAAAACAATCTGAGCTAGCAGACACAAAACAGGTAAATCAGACGCTTTTTGCTTGTTAATCACTTGCACCACCCCCAGATTATCACATTAAAAAACTACTCAAAAATTGTCCAAAACATCATGCCACAGCTCCAATGCATCCATAATAGGGAATAACTCAAGTAACCACAAATTCCCTGTGAAACCTTCATCAAAGCATTCCTTGGGTCAGGGGGACGCACACCGTCTGCCATCTAAGTAAGCTGCAAAGCCAAGAGAACCAGCCGCATCAGTGAACATCTGCAACTCTACATTTGACTTGGGTTCAGACTGCCAAATATGTACTCCATTGAAACCTGCCAAGAACTCCTCCCAAATATGCAAATCCCTATAAGTTTCCTTTGACAGACGAATATAGTGGCCAGGTCGCTTTACACCAGCTGTAGCCCTCTCAAACTTTCTGCAAAAAACTTTTCCCATTGGGATAACCCTGCAAGAAAAGTTAAGCAAACTCAATAACGATTGAGCCTGCTTCAAAGTTACTTTTCCATTGGCCAGTGCCACCACTATATCATTCCTAAGACGCCCGACCTTATCCATAAGCAAACAACTGCAACCCATAACCGTGTCAATCTCAAGGCCTAAAAATGTCAACACCAGTATCGGAACCCCAAATTCAGCAAATAGTGACATGCCGCGCTCCAAAATCCTTCCAAAAGGGAAGTAAAGCTGAACCAGGTAATTATAGACCAGTTAGTCTTACATCTATAGTGGGGAAAGTATTGGAAGGTATTCTAAGAGATAGTATTCAGAAGTTCCTTGAAGTCAATAAGGTCATTAAAAGGAATCAACATGGGTTTATGAAGGACAGATCCTGTCAAACCAACTTACTTGGCTTTTATGAAACAGTAAGCGCAAACCTAGATCAGGGTAAAGACGTGGATGTAATCTTTTTAGACTTTGCCAAAGCGTTCGATACTGTACCACACATGAGACTTATCTACAAGCTACAAGAATCAGGGCTAGGAAGCACAATATGCACTTGGGTCAAAAACTGGTTAGATAATAGGGAGCAGCGCGTTGTGGTTAATGGATCTTTTTCAACTTGGACTGAAGTGCTAAGTGGGGTGCCGCAAGGCTCAGTATTAGGACCGCTATTGTTCAATATTTTCATTAACGACCTAACAGAAGGTCTAGAGAGCATGGTGTCAATTTTTGCAGATGATACCAAATTGTGTAAGGCTATAAATACAGAGGAGGATGCCGAGTATCTTCAGAACAACTTAGTTAAATTAGAAGCATGGGCAGCCAAATAGAGAATGCGCTTCAACACAGACAAGTGTAAGGTAATGCACTGTGGTAACAAGAACAAAAATTACACCTACCTACTAAATGGGGTAAAATTAGGGGATTCTGTACTGGAAAAGGACTTAGGTGTCATCATAGATAGCAAGCTATGCAGTAGTACCCAAAGTAGTACTGCAGCAAAGAAGGCTAATAAGATATTAGCATGCATAAAACGGGGTATTGATGCTAGGGACGAGAGCATTATACTCCCGTTATATAAATCACTAGTGGGGCCACACCTTGAATACTGTGTACAATTCTGGGCACCGTACTACAAAATGGATATCCTGGAGCTAGAAAAGGTACAGAGGAGGGCGACCAAACTAATTAAGGGCATGGAGACGATGGAATACAAGGAAAGGCTTGAAAGACTAGGCATGTTTACATTGGAAAAGCGGAGACTAAGAGGGGATATGATCAACATCTACAAATATATAAGGGGACAATACACAGAGCTTGCGCGGGACTTGTTTTTGGTTAGATCAACACAGAGGACTCATGGACACTCGCTCAGGTTAGAGGAGAGGAGATTCCGCACAATACGGCGTAAAGGCTTTTTCACGGTAAGGACAATACGTGTTTGGAATTCCCTGCCCGAGGGAGTTGTAATGGCGGAATCTGTCAACACCTTTAAGAATGGGTTAGATAAATTCCTAATGGATAAGGATATCCAGGGGTATGGTGCATAGTCATGCATTATAGTTACTATAAATAGGGATAAAATGCAACGGCTGACAGCAGCATCAGTCAGAAATTTTAGTCAAATCATCATGCATAGGAGACCACAAATAGGTTGAACTCGATGGACAATTGTCTTTTTTCAACCTCAGATACTATGTTACTATGTATCTATTCAACTCTGCAGGACCCATAAACAAAAAAATCATCTAAATAGTGCACCACTCCAGACTCACCCAAATATTCCGAAATACACCAGTGCAAAAAACTGCTAAACTTTTCAAAATATGAACAAGATATAGAACATCCCATGGGAAGGCATTTGTCCACATAAAAACCATCTGCGAGGCGAAAATCCAAATAACGGAAAAAAGCCGAATCAATGGGAAACAATCAGAAAGCCAACTCTATATCAATCTTACTCATCAATGCCCTCCTACCAAAAGACCAAACCTTCACCAACGCCTCTTCAAAAGACTGATATACCACCATGCTCAAAGCTTCCGGAATAGCATCATTAGCTGAAGACCCTACTGGACATGACAGATGTTGAATCAATCTAAACTTTCCTGAAGTCTTTTTAGGAACCACACCCACAGGGGACAAAATCAAGTCTGATATTGGGGATGAGAGAAAAGGCTCCACCATCCTACCAAGGAAAACTTCCTTGTCTACCTTTTCTTTTAAAATCTCTGGGAACTGCTCAGCCGAGCGTAAATTACACACAATACCTGACCTATCTTGACCCACTATCGGTAATTGGAAACTCCTAGAAAAACAAACCCTCAACAGATCTGTATCCTCCCTATTCGGGTAACAATCCAACCAATGTGACAATTTATTTATCCTCACTGGCGTAGGAGCCCTACTTAGCATCGGCAACGAATGTGGATTTGCTGTCTGCTAAAACCCCTTCCACCTCCTGTGGACGGTGTGCAGTCCTTAATGGGATGTGACCCTCCATAGCGGATACAAACATGCCGAAAACAACACCTAGACCGCTGGGTACATTGTCCATTATTAAAAGCGTAACACCTTCCCTGATTACCTTTTCCTGCCTGCCACCTACTATTGGACCCAAAACGTTTCTCTGTAACCACTTTTGACCCACCTTTCTGTGGTTGCGTAACGTCAACAAAAATCTCAACATCCTTCTTTCCAAAATCCATGACAGCTCTACCATGCTGCTTCCTGCGGAACGCCTCATCACATATTCTCTAAGCTACCCCACGCCCCGATCTTGCTAGCTCATGTAACAAATACATATACTTGATTATATTCAAATGCTCCTGTGGCTGTAGCTCTTAGCTTAAATATATTGTAGCAGGGAGGCATGTGGCTCCTTGCTGGTTAATCAAAGACCCAGATTGGGGTTGTGGTGGTGTGGGATGTGGTGCTCCTGGATTGGCTGAGCTGGATGGCTTTAGTGTGGCATACCCTTACACTTTATTAACACTGATCACATACTAATTTCTTTAACACTATTTCTTATTTTAATTACATCTCATTTTTGTATCACTTTCTCTATAGCTTCAGCTTCTTAACACTGCATCTAGATACAGTGCTAGGGACCCCCAATATATACTGAGAGGCCTTGACGCGGCTTGGGGGCTTATACATACATTTGTGCAGATATCTGTAACCAAGATCTCTGAATTCTAAGATATTGTACGGGATTTAAATCTGGTTACTGCTATTATTCAGGGTGCTGGGGGAAACAAGATGTGTTTTTTTCCTGCTCCTGTGGTCTTGTCTCTAAATAGCAAGCCACAAGAACCAGCATCCCTTTATGCCAATTAGAATATGACTTATACACCTCTTCTCCTATACCTGATTTTTTCCTAGCAGAGGCCAGCGCCTTCTTAGCCTTGCTTGTTAATGCAAACATGTTAACATATCTCCCTTCGCGTATGCAATCCTTAATTCTGGGTCCAACGCCCCTTAACACAGCAGTGTTAGCACATTGTAGGGAATTGGACCATCCTCAGATGTGATGCTAGAATTGCTGTGCTTACACTTCCTTTTATGTTTCCTTTTGCAACAACTGCTATCACTGTCCTCAGTCCCTGAAGACTCAGAAGAAAGGTGGAAGAACTCCTTTCCTTTCTGTGCCTGTGTCTGCACTTACGCTTATCTTTAGCTTTCTGCTTGCAGGATTTTTCAGTGACCGCTGTCTTATTGGTGACAATACCCTCAGTACCCTCCTGTAACGCCCATCAGGATCAGATTCAGACTCACCAACCACCCTTTCTGCATCATCCTCGGTAGATTCGACCGCAGCAGCCAACTCACCGGAATCATCCTGTAAATCGTGACTGATCACAGAATCTGCAGGAGAAATGCAAGGGGACACATCCACTAACAGCTCATCATGAACATCTTGACCAACCCTTTCTTTACGCGCTCTTGCACCTGACCCAGAAGCAGCTGCATTCAAAATACTGTTCCCACTAGACTGCATTTCCACATGCCGATTTCTGTCATTCCTCACTGACGTAAGAACGGGGACAAGCGCTGATATCACTGAGGTGCATATAGAAGCCACCTCAAATGAATCCCAACCAGCATCTTTGCGCCCCACAGCATGATGACTGCGCCCTGAACGCACTGCATCTGCATATGACCGCCCAGGGACTGTGAGCCTGTTCGGTGTTCCATCAGAAACACTACTTCTTCTCCACACACCTGGGTTATCAGGCTCAGCTCTACGCGGTACCCCAGTACTGACTCCTCCTGAATTGGCCACGTGCTGACTAGCGGCTCGTATTCCCTCATTGTGGCCCTTCACCAAACTGGCACCTTCCCTCCTACCAATTACCCGCGATGCTCCCGCTCCATGCACCGCTATTTGCTTAGAGGCCCGACTCACATCCCCTCGAGACTGCTCACCTCTAGATAGTCCAGGCTTACCACATCCACCTTTTGTGGACGCAGCCCCCGCAGGCCCACGAGGGGACCACGGGGACAGTCGGGACATATAATCCTGAGGTGATCCCTCTTGTGGCTAATGCATAGCTCCTCTCCCTGGTTCCGCCAAGGCACCCACACTACGTGACATGCTGTTTTCAAGCTGCTCCTCTATAACAATAGAGCTCCTTCTGCTATCTCTGCCACCGGAGCGTGTCACAGATGTACTGGTCACCCGACCTCTGTGTGATGCAGAGACGCCCCTCTCCAAAACCGTCTCTGGAGCCCGAACATCTGCGGTGGTACGGCAACCCTCATTAGTTCCACCCCGCCTTTTTCCTCGCCCAGCTCTACCCTGCACCACCGGCTCCGCAGCACCCACTCCTCTGTCCTCAATAAACCTGAGGGGGGACCCGCGACACGGCTGGGCCTTGACATGCTGAGAAAAGGATAGACTAAATGAAAGAAAAATATAGGAAGAGAGGAAAAATATAAAACAGAATATAGGATAAGAAGAATTGAAAAAGAAAAAAGCACAATAATGTAAAAAAACTGTAAACAGATTCTAGTCACAGTACAAACATACTGTAGAGCACTTCACTGTTCAAATTTCAACAGGAAAGGAGGGAGAATCTAATCAATCCTCGCCTCATAACTGCCAAACCCCGCCCATCACCTGATTTACCTGCCTCCTCATAGGCTAGCCTGTAACCATGACAATACCTATACCTGTCGTTGGCTACCTTATGCAGCATACCACTCAGAATTTTATGTCACTATGGACACTATGGTCTTTGCCGGCATACCGATAGTTGCAATCCCGACGGGGTAGCTAGGAGTGTTCCTCCCCTCTCCCCTAACACTAACCCTCCCTTCCCGCAGCCTAACCCTAACTTCCCCCTATCACTGACCTGATTTGGGAGTGTTGTGGACTCGGGGTTTCTTCTGATGAACGGGAAGAGGAACCGCAACTGGGCCGCAGCAGAGATGGCCGAATGTAGGTTTTCTTCATGCAGGATTTGGATGACAGGCAGGAGGCACGTGTGGATGCGGAAGGTCTCCTGAAAAGATAAGACTTCAAGGGGTGCTGATGAATTTGGTGAAGAATACCGTGAGCTCACCGAGAGCAATACTGAGAAGCTGGGAGACACTGAGGTGCTTGGAGACGCTGAGGTATTTGGAGCTACTGATGTGCGTGAAGACGCTGAGATGCTTGGAGGCACTGAGGTGCGTGGAGACGCTGAAGTGCTTGGAGGCACTGAGGTGCGTGGAGACACTGAGGTGCTTGGAGGCACTAAGGTGCGTGGAGACGCTGAGGTGTTTGGAGGCACTGAGGTGCATGGAGACGCTGAGGTGCTTGGAGGCACTGAGGTGCGTGGAGACGCTGAGGCGCTTGGAGGCACTGAGGTGCGTGGAGACGCCGAGGTGCTTGGAGACGCTGAGGTGCTTGGAGGCACTGAGGTGTGTGGAGACGCTGAGGTGCTTGGAGGCACCGAGGTGCGTGGAGACGCTGAGGCGCTTGGAGGCACTGAGGTGCGTGGAGACGCCGAGGTGCTTGGAGGCACTGAGGTGCGTGGAGGCGCTGAGGTGCTTGGGGGCACTGAGGTGCGTGGAGACGCTGAGAACACTGGAGACTGTGAGACAGAGGACCCGCTGAATGCTGGAATCACTGGAGACTGTAGAACAGGGAACACGTTTGCACAAGGGAGCACTGAAGTCTGTCACTAAGGAGAGACGATACTCAGGCGCCGGGCTCTGTCCGGCGTCCACCTTTGAATTCCCCGCCTTCCTCCGATTGGTGGAGGGGAGCCAGCGACGTCACCCGCCCACCACCCACGTGACAGCCGGGCGCAATGGCGGCGCCCACACTCCGGGGAACCGCCGGGAGCAGCGCCGCCAGACGCCGGGACCCAGCGACCACCGGAGGCGGGGACCGCCAGGAGGACCAGCGGACACGCAGGGGTAAGCGCAGCGGCCGCTGCCCCTGGCATGTGACAGTACCCCCTCCTCCAGGAGTGGCCCCTGGACACTTTCCAGGTTTCGTTGGATGTTTGGAATGGAAGATCCGAACTAGTCGAGGAGCAGTGACTTCGGAAGCTTTTACCCAACTTCTTTCCTCAGGACCATAGCCTTTCCACTCCACTAGGTACTGAAGATTCTTGTGGTAGTAGCGGGAGTCTAGAATCGTTTTGATCTCAAATTCTGTTCCACCTTCGGTCTCCACCGAGATCGGACTAGGAGACACTGACTGGAAACGATTTAAAATAAGAGGCCGGAGGAGAGAAACATGGAAAGAATTTGGTACACAAAAGTGAGAGGGCAAACCCAATTTACAGACTACAGGGTTTAGGACTTGTAAAACTGGGTAAGGCCCGATGAATCTTGGAGCAAACTTCATAGCGGGCAACTTTTAGACGGAGGTTGCGGGTGGAGAGCCAAACCCTGTCGCCAACTTTGTATTGAGGAGCTGCTCATCGTTTTTTGTCTGCAAAGAACTTGTATCGAATGGAGATTTTCTTGAGATTAGCATGAACCTTACTCCAAATTTGACTGAAGTGTCGAAGAGTGGAAGTAACAGTAGGAACATCCTCTGAAGGAAGGAGTGGTAATTCTGGAATTCGTGGATGGAATCCATAATTGATGAAGAATGGGGACTCACCCGTGGAAGCGTGAAACAGATGGTTATGGGCGAACTCAGCCCAGGGTAACAGCTCCACCCAGTCGTCCTGTGAAGGAGAGAGATAAATGCGGAGAAATGTCTCTAAATCCTGGTTGACTCGTTCGGTTTGCACATTGGTTTGTGGATGATAAGCAGATGAAAACTTGAGTTTTATTTGCAACGCCGTACAGAGAGCCCTCCAAAACCTTGCAGTGAACTGTACCCCTCGATCAGAAACTATTTCCTGAGGTAACCCATGCAAGCGAAAGTGTTCTCGGATGAATAATAGAGCCAACTTGGGAGCCATTGGTAGACCTGACAATGGAACAAAGTGTGCCATTTTTGAGAAGCGGTCAATAATCACCCAGATGGTATTGCAACCCTTGGAGAGAGGCAATTCGGTAATGAATCCTAGTTCTATAGTTTTGCTGGGGTGCGCTCCCTGGGTCACTACGGGTACTATTTCTTTTTGTGGGAAGGCAAAGTTCTCCTCACTGGACAGTTTATCAGCAGTACTTCCTTGTTCTGGTATAACACGGTGTCCTCAAAGAAAGAATTGGTATATAGTGAAGTCCCGTAGGGTTCAAATGGATTATAAGAATTTACAATCACATATACAGTGTATCGTAAAGGAAATTTTAATCCGCCTGGGTGCGGCGGACCTACGTACCGGACTTGGTGGGGTGTCAGCAATGTCCACCCAATTGCGCTTGTAGTATCCCTTCCTTTAATCCTGTCGATTCCAATATTGGTTCTTCCCTAGTTCACCTTTACCTCTCCATCCAAGTGGGGGGTTTCCGTAAATAGGAAAAAAGACCAATATAGTGAAGTATTGCTTGTGTTTAGGTGTAAGAATTATTTATTCATAAAGTGCAGGTAAATATAATAATATTTTAAAAATTAAAGACGTCTTGATCACAATAACAAATGTAAAATCCACCACAGATTAGTGGACCCACGTACCAGAGGTTGTAGGGTGTCACAGTGGCCCACCCAAACAGCGCTTGCAATGTAGCTCCCCGGGGTATATAGCAGCAATCAGCGTGTTCCCTCTGGCTCCAGCAGGTCCCTCCAATCAGTCACCAACGCGTTTCTGCCCTCTGGGGGCCTTTCTCAAGGTGTGTGGTGTTAGTGTATGGTCGGTCTATTTAAACCCCACAGTGTGCCCTGATTGGAGGAAACCTTACCGGTACAAATTGACTTAAAAACATAATATAAACAACTTATATTTCACTAACTGGTTATATTCATGTTTTAAAACTGTTCCCTTCCATGGGTAGTGGCATTATTTACACCAGAAACGAGTTATACATTCGTTTCTTATCTCCGCGTGCGTTCCACTACCAGTGGAACGCACGCCATCATTCACTTCCGGGCGTATGCGTTCCACAGTCCGTGGAACGCACGCCGCTTCCTGTAAAAACCGGAAGTGTCGCGTGTAGCGCTGCGGGTCCGTGATGGAGGTCTCAGTGTGCTGGAATAAATAACTGCCTGTCACAGTGTGTCCCCAATTTACCTATAAAGCGGAAGCATATCTAGTATGGGTATACTAAATAACAAGACATAATATATAAGATATATAAACGATTAGCATAAAAATGTTCAACTTCATATAAAATATTAATGCTAGTAAAACAATAATGCAAGTAAAACAATTAAGATTATATATAAAGGAAGGGTATCAAACTCATAAAAACCATTTTAGTTCAAAGTCCATATTTAGCCCTTTTGGATTAAGAGTACCTAATTCGTAAATAAGTCTCATTTCTGTTTGTGCTAATATTTCTTCTTCATTGTTCCGTCTCCAATGATTTTGCACAGTTTTAATCCCTATCACATTGGTCAAACCCTCACACTTACTATTATGAACTGATTTAAAATGGTTAGATACAGAATGGGTGATGAGCCCCTTTTCTATATTTCTAACATGCTCCGCCCATCTTATTTTTAGTGACCTACAAGTACGTCCAATATATTGCAAACCACACTTGCATTCCATCAAATATATACAATTCTTTGTGTTGCAAGTGATGAATTCCTTGATGTCATATTTAATTCCAGTAGATGCTGAATAATAATATTCAATTTTTGATACCTGTGTAGTATGTGTTTGACACATTTTGCACAAGCCACACCTGTGGAAACCTTTGGTCTTTATTCTATTGGATTTTTTAGGAGGAATTGCACTTTTCACCATCCTCTGTCTCAGGTTCGGGGCCCTGCGATAAATGAATTTGGGTTGTGGTTTAATCAAGGGTTTTAAAACTGGGTCCCTAGATAGCAAGTGCCAATGTTTTCTTATAATGTTTTCCATCTCTCTATATTGGCTGTTGAAAGTGGTAATAAAGGGTAACATAATATTCTCTACCTCTCTCTGAGTTTTCGGTCTCAAAATATCCTCCCTATCCATTCTTGCTATTTCTTCTATATGTGTATCCATAGATTGTTGCTGGTATCCTTTTCTGAGGAATTTCTTTTTTATGTCATCTGCCTGTTCTTTATACGTTTCTATTTCCGTGCAGTTCCTCCTCATACGTCTAAACTGGCTCTTTGGAATATTCTTAATCCAGTTAGGATGGTGGTTACTTCCTGTAGGGATATATGAATTGGTATCTGTAGGTTTAAAAAAAGATTTGGTGTGCATGTATCCCTCTTTTATGTATATCGTCAAATCTAAAAAGTTAATTTCTTCCTTACTTATATTAAAAGTTAGGTCAATATTAAAATTATTGGAATTCAATAGTATACAGAAATCATCTAATAGCTCTTTCTCACCTTCCCAAATGAATATTATGTCGTCAATGAACCTATACCAAAGTTTAATGTGTTGGAGGAACCTGTTATTGCCCCAAATATGGTTGTCCTCCCATAGGCTCATGAAGAGATTAGCGTATGAAGGCGCAAAACGAGTTCCCATTGCAGTCCCTCTTGTTTGCTGGAAGAATTTTCCATTATACCAAAAAAAGTTATTTTTTAAGATGAAATTAATGCTTTCCAATAGAAAGGGAATTTTGCTATCGGCATTCTCATTTTTCTCAAGATGGTATTTTACTGCTTGGATGCCTTTTTCATGCTCTATAATTGTGTATAAACTCCGCACATCCGCGGTGCAGAGGAAGGAGTTTTCATTCCACGTTACAGTTTTCAGTTTATTTAAAATATCCGTGGTGTCCTTGATGTGCGACTTAATTTTTAACACTTCAGGTTGCAGGTGATGGTCAATAAAATGAGACAAATTGGATGTTACTGAATTTGTGCCTGCAACTATAGGTCTCCCAGGGGGGTTTATTACATCCTTGTGTATTTTGGGGAGTACATAAAAGACTGGAAGACTGGGATCCGTAATTTTCATGTATTGTTCTTCTTTCTCTGTGATGACTTGCTGTTCTTTGTACTTAGACAATAGAAGTGCCAAATTCTTCTCTATTCTCTCACTCGGATTCCCTCTTAATGTCATGTAGGTCTCTTTGTCTTCCAGTTGTTTCTTGATTTCTTCATCATATTTCTCTGCATCCATAATGACTATCCCCCCCCCTTGTCTGCTGGTTTTATCACAATATTTGTGTTTTCACTGAAATTGTCAATGGCAGCTTTCTGAAGTTTCGTTATATTCCGTGGAGCTTTCATCTTGAAGTGAGTATCTTCCAGATCAGTCGTCACCGCTCTGTTGAAACTTTCTATAAAACAACCACGGTTAAAAGTGGGGTTGAACGTGGATTTAGGCCTAAAGGGGTCCCTGGCTGATGTAGTTTCCCCTTTTTGTGTTAAGAAATATTTTTTTAGTGAAACTTTCCTGACAAATTTCTGTAGATCTAAATAGGTTTGAAATTTGTTTAGTTTGTTATTAGGGGCAAACTTAAGGCCCTTTTCAAGGACATCTTGTTCATCTTTAGAGAGTTGATGTTTACTCAGATTGAATACAGTGGCCTTTTCTGGGGTTGGAGTTTTATCTATAGTGTCCTTCTTTTTAGTTAGACCCTTCCCTCTCTTTCCCCTTTTCTTACTTGTACGCTTAAAGACTAGAACCTTCTTTGCCTCCTCCTGCTCCCACCTAAAAAATCATTCCTATTGAAGGTTTGATATCTGTTTTCCATTCTCAAAGGTGGAGTATGACGTGCTTCTTGACTTCTTCTCCATTCATCTTTGGTATAGAACCTTCTCCGATCAAAATGCTCTCGCCTATGTTCTTTTTCTGTATTGTATCGTGTTCTTTCTCCTCTGTTGGTATCTCTAGTCATCTGGTAATTTCTTCTTCTATTATTACCTGGATGGTAGGTTCTTTTTCTAGATTGTGGCGTTATAAGTTTTTCAGGGGTTAGGTTTCTATTACAATATATCTTATTTTTAAAACTCAATCTCGTTGACCTTTCTGGGGTGGGATTGTATTCACAATTACAAGGTGTTTCCTCTCTATAATCTCTTACCACCTCTACTGAATCCCGCAATCTTTCCTCTTTATCTTTATTATCACTTTTTTTATCGTGTTTGTCCCTGATAAACTTCCTTTTTTTTCTTAATATAGTCTCTTTTTCTTTTCTGACTATCCTTCTTTCCATTTCCCCTTCTATTCGGATGTATTCGTCCAAATCTCTATATGGTGCTAATAACTCTGTATATTGTTCTATCTCAGTTTCTAGTTGGGCTAAATTCTTTTTCCTTTCATTAATAATCAAATTGATCAATGCGGAAGAACATTCTTCCAGAATCGTATCCCATTGATCATAGAATTCACTACTTTCCTGGTCTGAAGAGGGTCTTTTATCTATTCTTAGACCTCTTAGTATAAGTTTCTCTGTATTATATCTTTCTAGGGTCGCGGTCTCCCACCATACCCGACTTTCTTTGAGAAGTATGTATTCTAATTTTTTCATATTACTTTCTATATCTTTCAGATCTAATTTTTCTTTATTCGTAGGAATTTCATCTACTGTGTCTGACGTAAATACTGAATTAATAAGTAGATTTCTTTGTCCCCTGTAACCCAGCATGATGCTGCCGACTTATACTAATAACCAAGAACAGTAATACACAAAAACAAATGTACAGATGGCGCTTCAGTTCAAAGGTGCTGCAATCTCCCAGCTGGGACGGTTATCAATTTCCCAAAAAGTTCAATCCTAGTTCTATAGTTTTGCTGGGGTGCGCTCCCTGGGTCACTACGGGTACTATTTCTTTTTGTGGGAAGGCAAAGTTCTCCTCACTGGACAGTTTATCAGCAGTACTTCCTTGTTCTGGTATAACACGGTGTCCTCAAAGAAAGAATTGGTATATAGGGATACTACAAGCGCAATTGGGTGGACATTGCTGACACCCCACCAAGTCCGGTACGTAGGTCCGCCGCACCCAGGCGGATTAAAATTTCCTTTACGATACACTGTATATGTGATTGTAAATTCTTATAATCCATTTGAACCCTACGGGACTTCACTATATACCAATTCTTTCTTTGAGGACACCGTGTTATACCAGAACAAAGAAGTACTGCTGATAAACTGTCCAGTGAGGAGAACTTTGCCTTCCCACAAAAAGAAATAGTACCCGTAGTGACCCAGGGAGCGCACCCCAGCAAAACTATAGAACTAGGATTGAACTTTTTGGGAAATTGATAACCGTCCCAGCTGGGAGATTGCAGCACCTTTGAACTGAAGCGCCATCTGTACATTTGTTTTTGTGTAATTCGGTAATGAAGTCCATAGAAATATGGGTCCATGGTTTCCTAGGAATGGACAGTGGACGAAGCAAACCGGCTGGAGGCAAACGAGGAGTTTTGTGCTGAGCACACTGTGGACAAGAGTTGACATAGTCTTGTATATCCCTCCTCATGGTGTTCCACCAATATGTCCTTCGTAGAAACTCGAACATTTTCTGGGCTCCCGGATGACCGGAGAACTTGTATATATGGGCTCACTGCAGTAACTTTGGTCGAAATTCCACCGGTACAGACATTCTCCCAGGAGGAGGTCCTAGAGAAGTGGGAGCTGCGGAAATGGAAACTGGACTGAGAATTAGACTCTTCTCAAGGGAATTCTCTTCATCTGAGGCCGTAAGGGAACGGGACAGCGCATCAGCTTTGGCGTTGAGAGTCCCAGCCCGGTACTTAATAACAAACGAGAACCGAGTGAAGAAGAGCGCCCATCTAGCTTGACGAGGGTTTAGACACTGGGCAGTTTTGATATACAGCAAGTTCTTATGATCGGTGTAAATAGTAATTAGATATTTAGCACCTTCCAATAAATATCTCCATTCCTCCAAGGCAGATTTTATTGCCAAAAGTTCCTGATCTCCAATAGTGTAGTTTCGTTTCGCAGAGGAGAACTTCCGAGAATGGAAACCACATGGATGCAACTTTCCATCAGAAGAGTACTGTGAAAGAACGGCTCCAATGCCGACTGAGGAAGCATCGACATCAAAGAAGAATGGTTCTGAGAAATTTGGCTGTTGGAGTACCGGAGCTGACATAAAAGCTGACTTCAACCGGGCAAACGCTACTATGGCTTCTGAAGACCACAGACTTGGATCGGATCCCTTTTTTGTCAATGCAGTAATGGGTGCAACAATGGTGGAGAATCCCTTAATTAATTTTCTGTAGTAATTCGCGAAGCCCAGGAATCTTTGTACTGCCTTGAGAGAGAGAGGCTGAGTCCAATCCCGAATGGCCGAGAGTTTCTCCGGATCCATGCGAAGCTCCGTGCCTGAGATGACATAACCGAGAAACCGAATGGAAGGGACCTCAAAGGTACATTTGTAAATTTTGCCGTAAAGACGATTTCTTCGTAGGCGGGAAAGTACTTCTTTGACCTGTACTCGGTGCTCCGCAAGATTCTTGGAAAAAATCAGAATGTCATCCAAATACACCACTACACTTTGATATAACATATCTCGGAAGACTTTGTTTACGAATCCCTGGAAAACGGCAGGAGCGTTACTGAGACCGAACGGCATTTACCAGATATTCGTAATGCCCGTCCCTGGTATTGAAGGCAATATTCCATTCATCCCCCTGTCGAATGCGTATAAGATTATAGGCTCCTCTCAAGTCGAGCTTCGTAAAAACATGGGCTCCACGAACCCTGTCAAATAGCTCCGTGATTAGTGGCAAGGGATATTTATTCTTAATGGTGATATCGTTTAAACCACGATAATCGATACATGGTCTTAATCCCCCGTCCTTCTTCTTCACGAAGAAGAAACCCGCTCCAGCCGGGGAGGTGGAGGGACGGATGAATCCTTTAAGCAGATTAGACTTAATATATTCCGACATAGCCTGGGTCTCAGGTAGTGACAAGGGATACATGCTCCCCCGGGGTGGCATCTTCCCTGGGATAAGCTCAATGGGACAGTCCCATGGTCTATGGGGTGGTAACTGATCAGCCGCCTGTTCAGAGAAGACATCCGCGAACTCCCGATAGATCTTCGGAATGAGTTCTTCATCCGACCCGGAAGACGCACGGAGTGGATAAACGGGTGTGATGCAACTAGAGTGACAAAACGAGCTCCAGGACAATATTTGCGACGACTTCCAGTCGACGTGAGGGTTATGAATTTTGAGCCAAGGCAACCCCAGGACAAGATCGTGGGGCATCTCCGGAATCACTAGGAACTCTAAACGCTCTTGATATAGAGCTCCGACCTGTAGCTTGATGGACTTTGTACGACTTGTAATAAGACCATTGGTTATTTTGGTACCGTTGATAGCAGTCAGCGTAATAGGTCTTTTGATAGACTGCAGCTCTAAACCCAGCCTCTGAACACAAGAAAGAGAAACAAAATTCCCTGCAGCCCCAGAGTCCAATAGAGCATTAAGAGGTTTGGCAACTGACTCAGAAAACAGATACGGAGAGTAGACAATCCACAGTCGGAGAAGATTTGGTCGTGACCCCCAACTTGACTCCTCCAGAACAAGCTAGGCCTGCCCGTTTCCCGGAGGGGATTTACAGAACTTGATAAAGTGATCTGCGGCTCCACAGTACAGGCATAGTTTACCCTCACGACGGCGCTGTCGTTCCTCCGGAGACAGTCGAGATCGGTTAATTTGCATGGGCTCGTCCGGACATGGTACAACCGCTTGCCTCGGAGGAAGAAGCCGAACCCTGGACCGATCCGACCGACTACGTTCACCACCACGCTTCTGCATGCGGAGGTCTACCTTGACGCAGAGTGAGATCAACTCTTCTAGTGGATCCGGCAGATCCCTAGTGACCAGCTCGTCTTTCAGACGGTCAGAGAGCCCGTTCCAAAAGGCGGCCCTGAGAGCGTCATTATTCCAGCGTAGTTCTGAGGCAATGGTCTGGAAATGAACAACGTACTGCCCCACAGAACGGGAGCCTTGACGAACACGAAGCAAATCAGAGGAAGCGGCGGTTGCCCTGCCGGGCTCGTCGAAGATTCTTCGGAAGGACGTGATGAAATTGGTGTAATTGGAAACCAATGGATCAGATCGTTCCCATAACGGAGACACCCAATCCAACGCTGACCCTTCGAGCAGGGAAATAATATACGCCACCTTAGACCAATCCGTAGGGAAATTATGAGAGAGAAGCTCGAAGTGCACCTCGCACTGGTTTAAAAAACCACGGCAATTCTTTGGATTCCCATTATAGCGGGAAGGAGTAGGAAGCTGAAGGCGTGACTTGGTACCGGCCGGAGGTTGGACGTTACTGGAAACGGCAACTGGAGCAGTTACGGGAACTGAAACTGGAATTACGGAAGCTAAGGATGCTTGAATTTGATTGTCGGCCGGACAATTCCTGGAGATATTGCATCACCTGGCCCTGTGTCGCCTCCTGAGTCTGAACTCGGGAAGCCAAACTTTGGATGGCGCTCGACTCTGTGTTCTGATCCCCCGGGTCCATGAGGCCTGAGTATACTATCACTGACCTGGTTTGGGAGTGTTGTGGACTCGGGGTTTCTTACGATGAGCGGGAGGAGGAACCGCAACTGGGCCGCAGCAGAGATGGCCGAATGTAGGTTTTCTTCATGCAGGATTTGGATGACAGACAGGAGGCACATGTGGATGCGGAAGGTCTCCTGAAAAGACAAGACTTGAAGGGGTGCTGATGAATTTGGTGAAGAATACCATGAGCTCACCAAGAGCGATACTGAGGAGCTGGGAGACACTGAGGTGCTTGGAGACGCTGAGGTATTTGGAGCTACTGAGGTGCATGAAGACACTGAGGTGCTTGGAGGCACTGAGGTGCGTGGAGACGCTGAAGTGCTTGGAGGCACTGAGGTGCGTGGAGACGCTGAGGTGCTTGGAGGCACTGAGGTGCGTGGAGACGCTGAGGTGCTTGGAGGCACTGAGGTGCGTGGAGACGCTGAGGTGCTTGGAGGCACCGAGGTGCGTTGAGACGCTGAGGCGCTTGGAGGCACTGAGGTGCGTGGAGACGCCGAGGTGCTTGGAGGCACCGAGGTGCTTGGAGACGCTGAGGTGCTTGGAGGCACTGAGGTGCGTGAAGATGCTGAGGTGCTTGGAGGCACCGAGGTGCGTGGAGACGCTGAGGTGCTTGGAGGCACTGAGGTGCGTGGAGACGCCGAGGTGCTTGGAGGCACTGAGGTGCGTGGATATGCCGAGGTGCTTGGAGGCACTGAGGTGCGTGGAGACGCTGAGGTGCTTGGAGGCACTGAGGTGCGTGGAGACACTGAGGTGCTTGGGGGCACTGAGGTGCGTGGAGACGCTGAGAACACTGGAGACTGTGAGACGGAGGACCCGCTGAATGCTGGAATCACTGGAGACTGTAGAACAGGGAACACGTTTGCACAAGGGAGCACTGAAGTCTGTCACTAAGGAGAGACGATACTCAGGCGCCGGGCTCTGTCCGGCGTCCACCTTTGAATTCCCCACCTTCCTCCGATTGGTGGAGGGGAGCCAGCGACGTCACCCGCCCACCACCCACGTGACAGCCGGGCGCAATGGCGGCGCCCACGCTCCAGGGAACCGCCGGGAGCAGCGCCGCCAGACGCCGGGACCCAGCGACCACCGGAGGCGGGGACCGCCAGGAGGACCAGCGGAAACGCAGGGGTAAGCGCGACGGCCGTTGCCCCTGGCATGTGGCACCCCCGTTTGTTACTGACCCTAACCTCCCCCGGTGGTGCCTTAACCTACCTCTCCCCCAGTGGTCCCTAAACCTAACTCCCCCTGTCCCGCAGCCTAAACCTAACCCTAACCTCCCCATCCCCCCTTTCCCCCCAGCAGGATAACCCTAACTCCCCCAGGCGGCGCCTATACCTAACACTATACTTACATTCGGGATGCCGGCTGTCAGGATTCCAGCGTTTCTGCTGACCCTATCGTGATTCTGGCGTCAGCATTCCGACTGCCCGGATCCTGACAGCCGGCATCTTGACCCCATCTCAAATTTGCAATAGTAACACTGAAACAAACACAAAATAATAAGATTGCTGGTTAATGCTACCATACAGTATATACCTCTCTAAATGCATGAGCAATGGTAAAATAGTCCTTCCTCATCACTCTAGCCCTAATAATGCCATGCTTGCATTCTGATGCCCTTCCTATTCAGCCCAATACAAGTTTTTTCACTGTTTCCTTTTTGTTTTGGTGTTTTACAACTAATTAAAGGGATCATTGGTATCTGTAACAAAAACCACAGCAAGATGTACCAGTAGTAGATATTGAAACAACATCTGCTGTCTTGGGAAGGAAGGGTAATTAATGTCCCAATTTTTACATTTTTAGGGGGAGATTCAAATGTTTGAAAAGTCAGTCTAATAGACAGGAAAAACAGACACCCAACCGACTTTTCAAACATTTTAATCTCCCCCCTAGAATCTTGAAAGCTGACACTTGTTTTGCTTATCTTTAGCCAAGTACAAATCAATGTTCATGTATCATACCACGTATTTCTTTGTTTATGAATGATTCTTTTTCTAGTAAGATTTATTTGTGATGCGTTTCCTTGTCCTATATCTGAGATACTATTTCTCACAGGAGTTTCACCTTTGTTTGCACTGGGTCCTCTGTGTTTCCTGCAGTAAGAATATCACTGTCAGCCTTATAGGAGGGCTTTGTTAGAAAGACAATACCTGGGAGGCAGATAAGTGTTGCAGCTAATTGGGTTAGCAGTTGACCTTCACTAAATTATTAAAAGTCATTTATAATTAGTGCACAAATCCAGGGAGATTAGAAACAATAATTGATCTAGCAATTGCTGTAACCCACAAGAAAGAGGAGCCACTTCTCACAGAATCTAAATAATGCATAATTGTGAATGACAGAGATAAAATAAAGCGGTAGCCTCATTTAATATGCAAAATGAAGAAATATTAATTTACAGAATGTTATCCGAGGCTATTATCATTCTCCTGCTATTCTATTCTTGGGTAATTTATAATGACTCCTGACATATATGAAAATGAAGGCAGACAATATACAGGTGCTGACTATTGTGGTCACTGTTTATTTGGAACAAGGCCCAATAGTGTTGCCTGTGGCAACAGTCAAGGTTCAAAGTATTATTGTGATTTTACATACATTTTTGGGGCAGCATGGACGGTGTAATGGTCAGCATTACTGCCTCACAGCACTGAGGTCACGGGTTCAATTGCCACTATGGCCTAATGGTGTGGAATTTGTATATTCTACCCATGCTTGCGAGAGTTTCCTCGGGGTACTCCGGTTTCCTCCCATAATCCAAAAATATACTGGTAGGTAAATTGTCTCCAAATACAAATTAACCCTAGTGTGAATGTGTCTGTGTGTACATGTGGTAGGGAATATAGAGTGTAAGTTCCACTGGGGCAGGGACCGATGTGAATAGCCAAATATTCTCTCTGTAAAGCGCTGCAGAATATGTGTGTGCTATAGAAATAACTGGTAATAATTACATAAATAATATGGGCAAGATGATATAGGTCCGAGATCGCCGGAGGTGTGGGATGCCGGATCATCTCAGACTTTTTTTTAAAACCATACCAGTTGTGATTTTACCTTTAAAAAAAAGTCTGAGGTCGGCCGGCATCCCGCATATCCAGCTATCTCAGACCCTATTACATCCGGCCCTATATTTGAATTTTATATTATTTATATTATTTTATATTATGTTACATTTAAACAGATTGACAGTGATGTAGTGTTCCAGCTTATTAAATCTAACTGTCACTTTACTTCCATGGTGTCTGCCTAGTATTTGGGATTTGGGGGTTCTTTGTTCCTCTGCTGTGGTGTAATAGGAAGAAAATGAAGAGGAGCATTCTGAGACCATGAGCGATCCACACTACACTCAAAAACCACCAGTAGGGGTGTCACATATATAGTTAACAAGTCACTTATAAGACAGTTTATATCTGCTTCTTGTCACTGGATAATACTTCCTGCTGGATATACTGGGTTACTGTAGTGAGGATGGCTAATGAATTATCTTGGTCTCTAACTATTCTGCACTCTGTACAGTAGTTCAAGTCAGCAGTAATTGAAATGATGTTTTTTGTAATGTGGTTTAGGATATTTGGATGACAATGGAGTTGAGCGATTACAAACCTATCCAGATGACTGCTCAGTGCCTTTTACCTCCTATGTGAGTCTTTCTGGGGGTCCGTCTACCTCGTATTGTGCCCACTGCCTGCCTTCTCACAGAATCAGGTAACCACCTCAACACTGTTCAACACTCCCTCATACCACACTCCCTCACAGCCCCCAATGGTCTGGGACAACAGTCATTTATATCCTCTGTAACTGATGGCCGGCATATATATAAACGAGCCCGTCCGCGGGTGCTTCAAATCTAACTCTCTCTACACATTATATCTGCCCCACCTGCTCTGCACATGGGCCCTCATTCCGAGTTGTTCGCTCGCAAGCTGCTTTTAGCAGCTTTGCACACGCTAAGCCGCCGCCTACTGGGAGTGAATCTTAGCTTATCAAAATTGCGAACGAAAGATTAGCAGAATTGCGAATAGACACTTCTTAGCAGTTTCTGAGTAGCTCCAGACTTACTCGGCATCTGCGATCAGTTCAGTGCTTGTCGTTCCTGGTTTGACGTCACAAACACACCCAGCGTTCGTCCAGACACTCCTCCGTTTCTTCAGCCACTCCCGCGTTTTTCCCAGAAACGGTAGCGTTTTTTCGCTCACACCCATAAAACGGCCTGTTTCCTCCCAGAAACACCCACTTCCTGTCAATCACATTACGATCACCAGAACGAAGAAAAAACCTCGTAATGCCGTGAGTAAAATACCTAACTGCATAGCAAATTTACTTGGCGCAGTCGCACTGCGGACATTGCGCATGCGCACTAGCGACTAATCGCTCCGTTGCGATAAAAAAATAACGAGCGAACAACTCGGAATGACCACCATGGTTTTGCCCATTAGAGAAAGATTTTGCTTCTGCGATCAGGTCTGAATTAGGCCCATAGTCCAGTGGTTCTCAAACTGTGTTCCGTGGCACCCTGGGTGCCTCAGAGCACTTGCAGGGGTGCCCTGGGTTGATGATCCAGGACCAATTTAAATTATTTATGGTCAATATAATAGGCAAAACCAGTATTGGTGGCTGTCAATAATAAAATACTGTATGTGGACAAACAGAAGCAAATCTTGTCCCTCACCACACAATTAAACCTAAATATGACAAATAAACACAATTTACTTAATTTTATATTTCTTTCTAAATTTCTCAATAAGAAACATATGGTCTAGGGGTGTTGTGAAAAAAAATGATGATACTCTAGGGTGCTGTGATTCAAAAAACTTTGGGAACCCCTGGTATAGTCATATTTGCTCAGTAGTCCAAAGTGTCATGAAACTCTTATTCATGGACTCTGAAAAGGGTTAAGTATTACCAGAAGCTGAATGTGAAGTAAATTTGGGCTGGTTTTGGTCAAATCTTGGGAATTTAGATGTACTTGGCATAGTCTGTGCTTATTTTTCCCCTCTTTTTAATAACATTGGTCCTGATTCAGATGCAGTTGCAACTTTGATGGTGTCGCAACCGAGCAATTATTGGTAGATTGCGCATGTGTTGTGGCCGCAGTGCGCACATGCCAAGGTACCTTGGCGACAAGTGAGGAATCAGTCGCAGAGTTAGTGACAGGTAGAGGCCGTTTGAGGGAGGTAACGGGAAGAGTCTACAAAAATGCAGGAGTGTCGTCACCATTATTGGCGCATGTCTCGGTGTGCAACTATGAGCTCATATGCATAAAACATGGTGCCAGCCTCGCAGCTATTCTGTTTGCCCATGGAGGTACGCAGGGAGTCAGTGTTCTTCGCATCTGTGACGCGGTTGTGATGAGTATGCAGTTGTTGAGCATTTTGCGATGGCTTCGGTGGTCTCTGTCACTTCGCTGCTACACTTGTGATGCTACACTTGTGATGCTTGCAGTTCTGTCACTAAAAAAGGATCGCTGCTGTGTTGGCCCATTACTCATAGATAGGTCTACTGATACAATAATAACCCCTCAATGATGGTTAAATAGTAATGCCTCTAATGATAAATGCATCCATATATGTCCAGCTAACGAGGTTCATTATTGTCCCGTGTTGGCAGGGGAAAGAATGGAAACTAATTCAGTTATTGTTGAAATATCAGAAAATCATAATAAATCCTTCGGTATCACAAAATTGACTTTAACTACAGTATTCCGGATTCCAGATAGAATTATGTGGCGTAGCGGATTATCCCATATGTGCTCCTGAGCCCTTATATCCAGTCAAAGAAAAGGAACTGTTCTGGTTCCCAAATAGGTTCACTAATATGTTTTTCAGAGAACAGAATATACGCACTGAATTACTGCATTCATTGACAGCTCATTTACTAAAATACCAAACTTACTAAGCCTAAAGTACATGGGTACAAACAATGGTTTTATTTTAAATGTGGCAATCATGGTTTAAAAACCATGATTTAAAAAAGTCAGAGTATGTAAAATGCATTTGAAAGACATCACGTTTGTATCCATGCAGTGCTGCGTGTAGACCCAAGATGCAGCCAGCTCAGCAAACCTGGATAATGTGTCTCCTTAATCCTGCAGTCAACAGGAGCACGTGTCTGGAATATGACAGGAGGTGTGGCTTCACAGTGATAGTTAAACAATGCTCACAAATTAGTGCACAATGCGTATGCTGACCTGATCCACTCACTACACTCACTTCACTGTAATCTGCAAATAGATGCAGCAGCAGCAATATTACAAGAATATTATCAGAATTTGGAGGGAATTAAGTTCATCCAGCCAATCAGATATGGCAGCTGCTGTACTTATCATCAGTTTGCAACTTGCACCAGGGGTTGAACGCCCACAAATGATCCCCCTCCATGATCTGCATAAGCGTCTTATTGGTACTGTAGTGATTCTTAAATAACCAAAATGGAGCTGAAATGTAGTGAGTTTTAGTAGTGAGTGGGCCATAGGGGGCAGTTTCAAGTCATGCTTGGAGCTCTGGGAAATGGGAAGCCTCTGCTGCCTCTGTTTCCAAGCTTTAATAAGTAATGGCAAAGTAGCTGGTGCCTTGGCATTTTACATAGACTAATGTACTAATCTTCATAAATGATTACAACTGAACATGTCGCTAGTAAACCCTCAGATTTATGACATAAGCTTGTTGACAAATATTAGCTGTCAATTTGATAGTTTACATGTCTTTTTGGCTCCAGAGAGCAACAAAAATGTGCAGCCTATTGTATCTGCTATACAGACATGTAAGTGGCTTCTGGTTCCTTGTTCCTCGAATCGTGTTTCCATTTATCAGATGTGGAAAGCTACATCTGGAGGACTTCAAGTTCAAGTTAAGTTGTGCGCCTCTGATGAAACATCTGTTATCCTGTGCGTGTTCTCTCGGTGTGCCTGCTGTGAGAAGGGAGAAGATCCACATGCGCATGCTGGGAGTGAGCAAGGGACATCTCTGCTGAATTAAAGGTTACTGTAACTTTGCTTAAGAGGAGCTTACTAAAAACACATGTTTACAGATGTTATAAAAAAGCCCAGAACTTAAAAAAATATTTTGGCATCTGATAACATATTGTATATCTCACATACCAATTTTGTTACATTCCCATATGATAAGCTTTATATACAGTAGAACTTCAAAGACTTTGCAATAACAAAAGTAGCTGCTGCTGGTCTTTTATTACACATTCATTTTTGCACTCTTAAAACATTTCCTGAAGAGATAGCAACAATCAAAGTCTTTAGAGAGTCCTATTCTGAGGTTTAATGCATGTATAATTCTCTCTTTGCTATTTTTGTTTATTATAATGTACATCTGTAATAATTTATTCAGAAATAAAGAATGGTGTGTATATTTGCTTCAATCCCTTTTTCACAATGTGGCAAGATAGCAATGTCTTATAACTCTTCCAGCTCTCTGAAGAAACTGTGAAAAGAATGCAAACATTTTCTGATATGCTTAGGGGCGCCAAGGGACGGAAAGGGGGTTTGTTGGACTCTGTTGCAGGGGCCCGGACTAGGCTTGGGTCAGGCAGGTCCGTGGCACCAGGAAAATGATTTGTGCATTCTTTTTTTAGACTGCTTGGACACTCCTTCACAGATTTGGCCACGCCCCTACAGTACCAGGGTCCGTGGCTGCTCTCAGTGGCCCTGGATATGCTTTGAGTACTTTATGAAAATTAATCCTGAAAATTTACAAATTGTGGATGCATGCTTTATATACTGTATATATTACTAAGTGGCTGTCACGTTAAAATTGAGTCCATGTTGTAAGTCAACCAAAATTGATATTACTATTGAAGCAAAATCAATACAGGCGCTATAGTAAATTATAAACAATGTATAAAGTTCACACTAATATAATGACATGTAGACTGCAGCTCCCATGTAAGGTGTCTGTAACACCTAAATACACAGTATATTTTGTAGATATAATTATACTCATATAACTATATAAGAGAGCGCAAGATGCTGAATAGATAGATACAATTTATTAAAATATTTAAAAGATATATAATCAATCAAACAACATAGTTGCTAAGTATGGAGCAGAGAATCAACTGACCATCGCTGATAACTATTAATAATACAATAATGTCCCATATATTGTAAAAATGGAATATCCAATTGATACCTATGGAAACGATGCAGAGTATTGATAAATGAGATGTCCCGCTTCAAACTCTGTATAGTGAAACAGATCCACCGTAAATTGCAGATACCTCTGTAGATACTATGCTGGAAAGTGCATATTTGGAGTGTCATTTTGAAAGCCGCCTACACGGAGAAGATCGTTGAGATCTCCTAGCCTGCGTCCTGCTTCTCTTTTAAACCCCCACACGCACACGACTGAATGCTCACCGCAGATGTAGTGATATGCAGAAGCCGTATCCTGTAGCACTAGGAAGACCAAGTAGTGCGGGAGCAGCGGTGTGGAGACGATGGCAGGTCTCAGGCGTGGCAATATGCGGACGTTGGCAGGTCCCGGGGGGGAAGCAGACGCGGCTCCAAGGTGGCGGAGATAATCGGCAGTAAGCCCAGAAGCAGGTGTACAGAGGCGGTCAGGACCATAAAATTGTAGCTCCAAGCCTTAACGGTAGTTAAATACTACACATAGCTTGAGTGGAGGCACAACTATTAGGTAACCATCCCAGAATAGAATACATAGACAGCTCTCGTTCAAGGTATTGAGGATAGGGTTACATATATCTACAAAATAACATGTTGTAAGTCACATTATTTTGAGTAACACTTTCCCAGTTCTTGCATAGTCAATGCCAGAACGGGTTTTCAAGCTCACGCTTTACTAGGGTGAGGCAAGCAATGTACTGTAACGTTCAGCAAAGAGGTGCTTTAAGAGAAGAGGAGGCCCGTGTGTTGCACTAGAGGGCTCAGTCTTTACTGTGCATGCGCAGATCACCGGGAAAATGGTGCAGTGGCCATTTTCGCGGGTTTGACTGGCAAATGTCCTGGGGCCTAGAATCCATTTGGTCGACATGACTGTTTCTAGGCAACAGAGTATGTGTAAATGACATTGTTCTGGAAGTGACGTCACGTCTTTATGATTGCAATAGCAACGCGGGATCCACTGCCTCACCGAGCAGATTTAGCTTATATTTCTGATTAACATGAGATCTGTGGAGGCTTATTTTATATCTAGTGCCCTGAGTTTTTGGACCCCCATTAAATATCTAATCATATTATTATGGCCGGATGTCCATCTCTTCCTTGTAACATATAAGGTTATGACCCCGTCTCCATGATGATAAAAGTAAACATATGGACGCAGCCATATTGTAACAGGTGTGATGTATATGTGATTTGTATCAGGATTGGAGGGTGGCAGTATTTAAGGATGGTAATGTTTGGGTTGAGCACACTTACCTTGAAAAAGAACCTGGAACAGGTTTGAAACGCGTCAGTGTGGTGTAGGCGAACTCCGCTGCAGTATCCAAAGGATTGAATTGCCGGAATCAGGATTAAAGCTTCCCGGGTGGCTATCTGGCTGTTTGTTAACATCTAATTAAGAGCTAATACTGGTTCTCAGACCCTCCGGTAATTTTTTTATCTTTTACCACTTACGGATTTCCCCTGCACCTTGTGTGCTCACTGCTGTTTATTATTGTTTTATGGACAACATTGTTTTTATTCTTTGAGTGTTTTTATATGTGGTCTCCATTAAAAACGTATTGCATGAGATATTGGTATATTTTATATTTTTTATGAATACCGGCATTGAAGTTCTGGAGACAACATCTAACAGGAGGAGAGGTTGAAAGATGCCCTTACATGCCTGCTGATCTATATACTACAGGAATGTAACTCGCAAACCATTATATATTGTGAACTTTTTATACATATCCATCTTTTAAGTGGAAGCGCCATATACCTTATCTGTACAATTCTTGTATACTACCCTGAGGAAATTGTTTGTCAAGTAACACTGAAATGTTATTTCACAGCTAGAGTACGTTGTTCTCAATCTTCATGTATACAATGAGTGCAGCCACTGCTGTGTGATATGATTTGACTAAGAGGTCTCTAGCAGGCACCTGCGCTTATCGAATTGGATATTGGGGAGTGCCACCTACTTCTTCAATTAAATATAGATATATAGATACAGTATCTGTGCGCTCATAGTAACAATAGGCAATGGCTGGGATGCATCACACTAATACTCACATGAAGTCCAGATAAATACACTGTACATAGAGAGAGCATTTGTCAGATTAAGCAACAAACAAATAAAATGCAATGTTTTACAGTAGTTCCTGCAACAAGCATCAGTATTTCAGCCCAGTGTCGGACTGGAGCATGAAGGGCCCACCGGGGGTATGAAGTGGTAGGGGCCCATGATTGGAGGTGTGGCCAACCTCCAAAGGAGGTGTGACCAGCCACCACAGAGGTTTGGCTAACCATTATAGAGTGCCTGGTCTGGACTCCTTGATAATTTATATAGTAATTAATGCTAGTGCATGCATCATAATGTGCCAGATTAATGACCGCAATGTACTGTAGAGAATACACCATAATCCTATGCAGTATAAGGCAACATATGTATAATATATAATTCAAGTGCACAGTCTAGAACCTGATCCCTAGAGGAGGAGGGGCCCCCAGGCAGTGGGGCCTACCGGTGGTTTCCCCTGTACCCCTGTGGGCCAGTCCGAACCTGTTTCAGCCTATCCAGAGTTATCTTAAGATAGCCACCAGCCTTTGTGGGATTTGCTCTGGCTTTGTATGTTAAGCTGTGCTGGTAAATATGATGATAAAGGCCAGGATGGGCAGAAACGTCGATACTTGTTATGGTAACTATGTAAAATGGTTGCAATAGCAATTTTTCCATATTTTTTCTGTGTGTTCTCTCTCAGAATGGATTTGAATGGTCATCACAAGAAGGAATTGTGAACGTATTGCCTACATTTTAAAATGTCCTAAACAAAATTATGTAGCATGCCATCCCGTAGTAGGGCAAATTTCTGCCTTGTGCCATCACCACAGAGGCAGCAGGGTCACCGGAAGAAGAGCAATGTCCTAAGCATCCTAAGGACGCTCTTGACTGCTCTACAGGCTGCAGGGTCTGTTCCAGGAGCGTTCTAAGGATACTTTGGGCAGCTCTGCAGCAGTTCTACAGGCAAGCCAAATGCAGGTGCTATGGAGCAGCAAAGGTGCCCTGTGCCCTACAAGCACACCCCTAATTACAGCCATGGCAGCATGTGCCTGTAATAAATGAATCTGAAACAACTGTCATAAGCAAAAACCTTTGAGGAGCAGTAAAATTCAGGAAGGTAACTAACGTTATACTACTGTACTGTTCTATCTGTGAATACTGAAACTGGTGTACATTCAGGAGATTAGAAAGTGTCTGAAGGTGCAAATTAAAAAAGTGTCTAAATTTCCTGCAGATAAAAATAATAATAATAATAATAATAATAATACTGTAACAATTTCTTTAGATGCAAGAACTTATTATACTGTATTTGTAACTAGTACAGAGGATAATAATTAATTATCAGAGAGCGCATATAGCTATTTAGCTCAAATTTATTGCATATATAGAATAATAAACATAAATAATGATGGATACAATAGATAGATACAAATAAATATAAAAGTAAACACATGTACATAAAAAATATACAATCAATATACAATCAATAAAAATGCCCCCTGCTGCAGCGGATACCTGGACGCTAATCTTATGTCCAGATTTGTAGTACTTGGTATAATCTTGTTAACAATTAGAGAGTCCCGAACGGTATACCGTCCAATTTAAGAACACTTTGATGCCTGTTGTTTAAAATCAGCTGTAGATGTTTTTCACTTGTTAATAAAGGTCTCCTTGTGTATCTAATAGCAACAGGCTTCCCACTCCGTTAATTATTGCAGCTGAACGGCCAAGAACTTTAGATGCTTATGCTCCGGTATCTGTGTCAAAGTGACCTTTTCCATTCATTCTCACTGTGCTAATGGGCCATAATAGCAAATGTCCACTTTATACTCACAGCCAGGAGTATATCCTTTAATTGTCCGTGGACGGCCCCCGTTGTAGGTCTCAGTCACAGTTGCGGGGAAAGCACCTTTAGCGAGGTGCACCGGAGAGTCTCCACAGCCGATCAGCATGCAAATGGAAAATTCAGGAAGGTAACTAACGTTATACTACTGTACTGTTCTATCTGTGAATACTGAAACTGGTGTACATTCAGGAGATTAGAAAGTGTCTGAAGGTGCAAATTAAAAAAGTGTCTAAATTTCCTGCAGATAAAAATAATAATAATAATAATAATAATATTAATAATAATAATAATACTGTAACAATTTCTTCAGATGCAAGAACTTATTATACTGTATTTGTAACTATTTTAATCTCCAGCCTAGTATGAAGGCTGCTGTAATTCTCCAGGATGGGTGTAAAGTAATAAAATAGGCTTTAATCTAGTGTTGGAGGCTGCTTCTGCAGGGTGGGGCCAAGGACTAATATAACTTGAATGCCCAGTTTAAGGTACGAGGGGACAAGTCAAACAAGATATCCCCATCCAGCCTTGAGTTTGGTGAATAATGTAATGAAGAGTAATTGTCCCAAGCCTAGAGCTGTCCGTCTTGGAAGCCATGGAGTATAACCAATATGACCCACAGTCTATTGTTTAACTCGCTTTCCGATGGCGGTAGGGTGGGATGGGGAAAATGATGCCCCATAACACACATTGCTCTAGGGGTGCTCAGGCTTATGTGTGACTAGCTGTGCTACCCGTTCTTCGCACGGGAGTTTCTGTTGTAAATATAAATGAGCGTTAAACATTCGGTAAATCTATAGAGATGTAAATCAGAGACGTCTTAATGTAAGTAAATATTAAACCATGGTTCTTGGCGTTACCCGAGCAGCACCCGTTGCAGATATGGTAAAGAGTGACAGGACCATTTTTGTAGTTTATTAAATTCTACACACTGGAGGTGCAATCCAAATTTTCATCTGATTGTCCGTTTGGGCATTATTGTTTACGCAACATAAGCCATGCATTGTTAATGATGTCATTATGTCAAACCCCTGTTTATCCCTGTAGGGGAGGTTTATTAAAATTCTAATTACATAGTTTCCTATTTCCCACCTGAAGAATACCTATGTTCAATTTCAGCTTCCTAACCTATCGGAAGTAAAATAATTAGTGATGAGTGAGTGAGTGAGTGAGTGAGTGAGTGAGTGAGGGCTTTCATTTTTTGTAGTTTATGAAATTCTAGTCTACACACTGTAGGTGCAATCCAAATTTTGATCCGATTGTTTGGGAGTTGTCATTCTCGCAACACAAGCCACCCATCGGTAATTATGTCATTATGTTAACACCCTTTTCAACCCCGTAGGGGAGGTTTTTAAATTCTAATTACATAGTTTTCCTTTTTCCCACCTGAAGAATACCTATGTTATATTTCAGCTTCCTAACATATTGGGATGTAAGAGAATTAGTGATGAGTCATTGAGTGAGTGAGGACTTTCACGTTTATGTATATAGGTAAAAGCTAACAAAAGCACCATTTTAGTTAATCTGATTCAATGAAAAAATATACAGTTTAGTAATAAACAAAAGATTATCAAAGGTGGAAAATCTCCTTTAAGATGGAACCTAAAGTTCTATAACTTAAAAACACATCTATTTACAGATCCATCAGAATACCCCACACTGGCTGGAGTGCATCAGGTTACCGTACAGTATGTCATGCATAGTAAGTAAATTAATTAAATGTATTTCACTGTAAATTGTTATGGGAATACAGCCTCTTGTTTAGCTTGAGTTAAAAGATGCTGGAATTGTATTCCTTAGTAACAAAAAACATGCATATACATACTGTATAGACAAGCAATAACACAGAAAACCTGTCTGAACATATGTTTATTATAAACATACTACCACAACACAGATTTATTCTGTTGGGGGGGGGGGAATTATAGAGAGAGAGAGAGAGAGAGAGAGAGAGAGAGCAGTGGCAAAAGTGCAGAAGCTGGCACTCCCTATATCACACCCAGTGCGCCCATGAAACCCAGTTGCTAAGCAACCTATGTATACAAATTAAAATACTGTAATGACTGAAATACAACTGCTGTAAAAACAATGTAACAGGGATATTAGTAATGAAGCGACTTCTGTCTAATAAACAGGACAAAAAAGGTAAATCTTTCCCATGTTCGTCTGAGTTTTCTATGGTAGGTTTCTCCAAGTATATACTTACTACAAGCTGAAACTCTTCATCAGTAGGCACTTGTACAGTTACAAAATAGAGCAATGGGGAGGAACTGCAGCAACAATGACATGTCTTCTTGCAGCCAAGATAAACAGGAAGTGGCAAGTGAGCATTGAGATGTGCAGTTTGTCATATATTGTATATGTATATTTACATGTCGATTATAAGTATCTTACAAAGTACAGTAATTTCTCTTAAAACATATCATAGACCATCAAAGAATATTATATGATTTTTTTTTGTTTGAAGCATAATTGTTTTAACACATCCATCCATCCATCCATCCATCCATCCATCCATCCATCCATCCATCCATCCATCCATCCATCCATCCATCCATCCATCCATCCATCCATCCATCATTACTGATAGTGGAAAGAGAGGAAATAGTAATAATACTATTTTATTTATTTTCCATAACAGAAAATGCTCAAGTTGTATTCAGAATTTAGTGGGCCCAATAGCAACAGTTTGAAGGAGCCCTATATGCCCTGGTACACAGGGCTGTTAGCATTGTGGACCCCGGGCAAAGCAATGCACTGGGGCTCCTACCCACCCATTCACGGGAATAAATGAAAAGAAAAATCATAACTTACCCCACCTGCAGTCCTGCGCCATCTCTCCACATGCTTCCATACAGTGAATGGCTGTCAATACTCTGGTGGATATATATATATATATATATATATATATATATATACAGACACAAATTTCAGAATTGTTTAACTAGCACCCTCAGCCTCACAAGATTCAGCCGTCTGCAGCATGCAGAATCAGCATTCAATGCTGGATCTTATTTCACAGTCCAGCACCTGCAGTGGGTGCACCATCGCTTGCTGCAGTGGCTGAGCAGTACCAGGTGAGAGCCATCCTGTCCCCTATTGCAGGTGTTTGTGGGGTTCCTGGGACAGAACCGATTAACTCTGGAGTCAGCAGCGGGTGTGCCGTAGAGCTCCATTGGAAGAGCAGCTGTCACACTTTGATCCCGCTGTGAATCAGACAGGTGTTGCTGTACATGCAGATGCCCCTTCTGGGAGTTCCACCCCACCCCTGTACCTATACGTTAAGATGGCCCTGTCGGTATGGAGCGCTCTAAAGCTCTGGGCCCCATAGCAATGACACCTCCTGCACCCACTGTAGCTGTGCCCATGGATAGATTTAAATTCAAGCTTTAATGTCACATTTTATAATTTCGTTATCACATATTACTGAACAATTTGTGGGATTTATCATATTTGTGTATCTAATTATAAGTTTGCTTGTAAAATGTTATTAACATTAGTGCCTGTTTATTTCAATGGCTTAGTTAACATACTGTATAAATTTGTGATTGACACCATTAAATCCAAACAATGCACATACAGTATTGGAATAGCTAATGTAAGATCCAATAATTTAGTAATTACTATCCCTACACAAGACAATATTGTGTTCTATATTCAGTATACAGTACACATAGTATGAATATTTCTAGAAGTAGTATGTTTTACAGTTGTACACAACATTAACAGGAGGATCAGGATCTACTGTATAATGATAACAACATGAGCTAGGAATTCCTAAATAAATAGCTTTCAGACTAAGCAGGAAGAAAGTCACGTAGTTGAGGATTACAGGAAAGGTTCTCATTCACATTTTTTATTTCTGTACAAAGTTCATTAAAGTTACAGGAATGTCATCCATCAGGCTTCCGGTAATTATCAGAATGGGAACTGATCTAACATTTAATAATAAGACTGTGGATATTTAATGGTCTATTTATTATTGCTGTCAGTATAGGCATGAAAAGTATTATTTGTTATTGTGGCATCTTGCAGCAATAAGTAATGATTTACCGATGCAATTTAAAAAGATACTTGTGCCGGTACAATGGCCCCGACAATAGCCCATATCTGCAAAGATAAGTTAAGTGATAGCCTTCATTATCACTTTACTTTCAAGTTATGATCAGGCTTAACTTCTAAATATACAAATTTTGAATATAGCTTGGGCGCTACCACCTTAAACACATATGAACAAAGTTAATAGATGAAAAAAGTCTACGATATTGTCCCAGCAAGATTTCCTTATTCTTCCACAGGTCCACCTTTCTCCAAACAATCCTCACATCAAAGAACGTCCTGTGTAGTAAATGTCCTCTCCAGTCAGCAGCTGAATGATCTTGTTGGTGAGTTCCTGGAACTTCTGGTCACTGTGTCTCTCATGTATCAGTGAGTGAGGTGGAGGCACCGTGATGGGGCTCAGGGACCTGCTCAGTCCTCCTGACACATGAGCATGGCTGCTGGGTGTCTCACGCTCACCAGATGTCTTCTTCACACCTCTGCTGCCAGACACAGCAATGGCTGCTCTCTGCTCCTGCTGCCTTGTGGGAATGATAGAAGGCTTAACTTCTGTGCAAGTGTGGCCAATGTGCAGTTCACGCCTTCCGTGGTTACCCACTACCCAGGTGTATTGCAAAGATCCCTCTCCAGTGGAAATGTAGCCTATAATATATGCTGTTAGTATTAGGTTCAAACTAGAGATGAGCGGGTTCGGGTTTTACTCGGATTTACTCGGTTCTCAAAACGACATCTTGTTGGCTATCCAAAACAAGAGACATCCGTGAGCCAATAAGATGCCGTTTTGAGAACCGAGTAAATCCAAGTAAAACCGAACCCGCTTATCTCTAGTTCAAACTGTTAGTTATCAGGGCCAAACTGTAAAAAGCTGTTCTTTTTGGAGCTTGATAACTTGGCCCAAAGTGCAATTCTCTTTAACAATAAGGAATGGCATGCTTTCACTGATGGAACTATACATTCTGTATTATACCTGCAAATTCTACAGGTAGACGCTAGGGTGAACAGATGGTTTATTCTTCAACAAGAAAACAACCCTAAACCTAACCCATTTTGTAATAGCCAAAGTCAAAGCCTTAATACAAATCTTGTGGCAGTACCTGAAATAGGTGTTCATGCAAGAAAGTCCACCAACATCAGGGAGGCAAACAGCAAGTGGCCCCCGATGTCTACTAAAGTATTGCAATGGAAAAATGAGCGTGACAAAAACTGTGCAGTTTTACTTGAGTGCGGTTTATGTAGGCAATAACATAAATAAAAAAAATATTATGACAAAGAGTTATAAACAATTGTACAAGCATCATCGTTGGGGGGGGGGAGTGATTATGTGATCCATGTAATTCAGTTTCCCTAATTGTCCCATTACAGTCCTGGTTTTAAGGATATCCATGCTTGAGTCCAGACTGTTAAATCAAATTTCTTCATACTAGTTTGTTTAGCAGTCTGCTGACACTGTCCACCAGGTCCGTTATACAGTATATTATATTAATATATAAGCACTAAGCAGCAGTATGGTAGGCCACGGCTGTACCTACCTCTGTGTCGTCAGTGCACTCGTCGTCCATAAGTATAAGTAATACTATACTATCCATCCATCTACATTGTATACCTGTGGTGGTTTTTTTTTCTTTCTTCATACTAGTTTGTTTAGCAGTCTGCTGACACTGTCCACCAGGTCCGTTATACAGTATATTATATTTATAAATAAGCACTAAGCAGCAGTACGGTAGGCCACGGCTGTACCTACCTCTGTGTCATCAGTGCACTCGTCGTCCATAAGTATAAGTAATACTATACTATCCATCCATCTACATTGTATACCTGTGGTGGTTTTTCTTTCTTTCTTCATACTAGTTTAGCAGTCTGCTGACACTGTCCACCAGGTTCGTTATACAGTATATTATATTTATATATTAGCACTAAGCAGCAGTACGGTAGGCCACGGCTGTACCTACCTCTGTGTCGTCAGTGCACTCGTCGTCCATAAGTATAAGTAATACTATACTATCCATCCATCTACATTGTATACCTGTGGTGGTTTTTTTTTCTTTCTTCATACTAGTTTAGCAGTCTGCTGACACTGTCCACCAGGTCCGTTATACAGTATATTATATTTATATATAAGCACTAAGCAGCAGAACGGTAGGCCACGGCTGTACCTACCTCTGTGTCGTCAGTGCACTCGTCGTCCATAAGTATAAGTAATACTATACTATCCATCCATCTACATTGTATACCTGTGGTGGTTTTTTTTCTTTCTTCATACTAGTTTGTTTAGCAGTCTGCTGACACTGTCCACCAGGTCCGTTATACAGTATATTATATTTATATATAAGCACTAAGCAGCAGTACGGTTGGCCACGGCTGTACCTACCTCTGTGTCGTCAGTGCACTCGTCGTCCATAAGTATAAGTAATACTATACTATCCATCCATCTACATTGTATACCTGTGGTGTTTTTTCTTTCTTTCTCCATACTAGTTAGTTTAGCAGTCTGCTGACACTGTCCACCAGGTCCGTTATACAGTATATAATATTTATATATAAAGCACTAAGCAGAAGTACGGTAGGCCACGGCTGTACCTACCTCTGTGTCGTCAGTGCACGCGTCGTCCATAAGTATAAGTAATACTATACTATCCATCCATCTACATTGTATACCTGTGGTGGTTTTTTATTCTTTCTTCATACTAGTTTGTTTAGCAGTCTGCTGACACTGTCCACCAGGTCCGTTATACAGTATATTATATTTATATATAAGCACTAAGCAGCAGTACGGTAGGCCACGGCTGTACCTACCTCTGTGTCGTCAGTGCACTCGTCGTCCATAAGTATAAGTAATACTATACTATCCATCCATCTACATTGTATACCTGTGGTGGTTTTTTTTTCTTTCTTCATACTAGTTTAGCAGTCTGCTGACACTGTCCACCAGGTCCGTTATACAGTTTATTATATTTATATAGAAGCACTAAGCAGCAGTACGGTAGGCCACGGCTGTACCTACCTCTGTGTCGTCAGTGCACTCGTCGTCCATAAGTATAAGTAATACTATACTATCCATCCATCTACATTGTATACCTGTGGTGATTTTTTTTTCTTTCTTCATACTAGTTTAGAAGTCTGCTGACACTGTCCACCAGGTCCGTTATACAGTATATTATATTTATATATAAGCACTAAGCAGCAGTACGGTAGGCCACGGCTGTACCTACCTCTGTGTCGTCAGTGCACTCGTCGTCCATAAGTATAAGTAATACTATACTATCCATCCATCTACATTGTATACCTGTGGTGTTTTTTCTTTCTTTCTTCATACTAGTTTGCTTAGCAGTCTGCTGACACTGTCCACCAGGTCCGTTATACAGTATATAATATTTATATATAAGCACTAAGCAGCAGTACGGTAGGCCACGGCTGTACCTACCTCTGTGTCATCAGTGCACTCGTCGTCCATAAGTATAAGTAATACTATACTATCCATCCATCTACATTGTATACCTGTGGTGGTTTTTTTTTTTCTTCATACTAGTTTGTTTAGCAGTCTGCTGACACTGTCCACCAGGTCCGTTATACAGTATATTATATTTATATATAAGCACTAAGCAGCAGTACGGTAGGCCACGGCTGTACCTACCTCTGTGTCGTCAGTGCACTCGTCGTCCATAAGTATAAGTAATACTATACTATCCATCCATCTACATTGTATACCTGTGGTGGTTTTTTTTTCTTTCTTCATACTAGTTTAGCAGTCTGCTGACACTGTCCACCAGGTCCGTTATACAGTATATTATATTTATATATAAGCACTAAGCAGCAGTACGGTAGGCCACGGCTGTACCTACCTCTGTGTCGTCAGTGCACTCGTCGTCCATAAGTATAAGTAATACTATACTATCCATCCATCTACATTGTATACCTGTGGTGGTTTTTTTTTTCTTTCTTCATACTAGTTTGTTTAGCAGTCTGCTGACACTGTCCACCAGGTCCGTTATACAGTATATTATATTTATATATAAGCACTAAGCAGCAGTACGGTAGGCCACGGCTGTACCTACCTCTGTGTCGTCAGTGCACTCGTCGTCCATAAGTATAAGTAATACTATACTATCCATCCATCTACATTGTATACCTGTGGTGGGTTTTTTTTCTTTCTTCATACTTTTTTAGCAGTCTGCTGACACTGTCCACCAGGTCCGTTATACAGTATATTGTATTTATATATAAGCACTAAGCAGCAGTACGGTAGGCCACGGCTGTACCTACCTCTGTGTCATCAGTGCACTCGTCGTCCATAAGTATAAGTAATACTATACTATCCATCCATCTACATTGTATACCTGTGGTGGCTTTTAGTTGTGCGCAAAATATGGAGTACAAAAATGTGGAGGTTAAAAAAATAGGGAAAGATCAAGATCCACTTCCACCTCGTGCTGAAGCTGCTGCCACTAGTCATGGCCGAGACGATGAAATGCCATCAACGTTGTCTGCCAAGGCCGATGCCCAATGTCATAGTACAGAGCATGTAAAATCCAAAACACAAAAGATCAGTAAAAAAATGACCCAAAAATCAAAATTAAAAGCGTCTGAGGAGAAGCGTAAACTTGCCAATATGCCATTTACGACACGGAGTGGCAAGGAACGTCTGAGGCCCTGGCCTATGTTTATGGCTAGTGGTTCAGCTTCACATGAGGATGGAAGCACTCATCCTCTCGCTAGAAAAAGAAAAGTCTTGCGGCAAAAGCACAGCAAAGAACTGTGCCTTCTTCGAAATCCCAAATCCCAAAGGAGAGTCCAATTGTGTCGGTTGCGATGCCTGACCTTCCCAACACTGGACGGGAAGAGCTTGCGCCTTCCACCATTTGCACGCCCCCTGCAAGTGTTGAAAGGAGCACCCGCAGTCCAGTTCCTGATAGTCAAATTGAAGATGTCAGTGTTGAAGTACACCAGGATGAGGATATGGGTGTTGCTGGCGCTGGGGAGGAAATTGACATGGAGGATTCTGATGGTGAGGTGGTTTGTTTAAGTCAGGCACCCGGGGAGACACCTGTTGTCCGTGGGAGGAATATGGCCATTGACATGCCTGGTGAAAATACCAAAAAAATCAGCTCTTCAGTGTGGAAGTATTTCAACAGAAATGCGGACAACAGGTGTCAAGCCGTGTGTTGCCTTTTTCAAGCTGTAATAAGTAGGGGTAAGGACGTTAACCACCTCGGAACATCCTCCCTTATACGTCACCTGCAGCGCATTCATAATAAGTCAGTGACAAGTTCAAAAACTTTGGGCGACAGCGGAAGCAGTCCACTGACCAGTGAATCCCTTCCTCTTGTAACCAAGCTCGCGCAAACCACACCACCAACTCCCTCAGTGTCAATTTCCTCCTTACCCAGGAAAGCCAATAGTCCTGCAGGCCATGTCACTGGCAAGTCTGACGAGTCATCTCCTGCCTGGGATTCCTCCGATGCATCCTTGAGTGTAACGCCTACTGCTGCTGGCGCTGCTGTTGTTGCTGCTGGGAGTCGATCGTCATCCCAGAGGGGAAGTCGGAAGACCACTTGTACTACTTCCAGTAAGCAATTGACTGTCCAACAGTCCTTTGCGAGGAAGATGAAATATCACAGCAGTCATCCTGTTGCAAAGCGGATAACTGAGGCCTTGACAACTATGTTGGTGTTAAACGTGCATCCGGTATCCGCCGTTAGTTCACAGTGAACTAGACAATTTCTTGAGGTAGTGTGCCCCCGTTACCAAATACCATCTAGGTTCCACTTCTCTAGGCAGGCGATACCGAGAATGTACACGGACGTCAGAAAAAGACTCCACAGTGCAGGGCCATCTTTTCATATGGGCTCAATGGGCTCTTGCCCAAGGGCCCCAGGAGTCTAAGGGCCCTAGGCTGATAGCTGAGGGTCCCCTCTTTCCAGGGGTACCAGATTTTTTAAAATCGGCCCTGGGGAACCGGAGATATCTGACTTCGAAGCAGTGGTCCCCATCCAAGACTGTTAATTGCTCTTTCCAGCCAGATATCTCTGGTTCTGTCTAACTTAGAGTTTTTTGAGGATATTCTCCAAAATATGGGACTCCCCCTTTCAGTGGACATTGGTAGCTTGTCTCTTCTATGCCCAGAACCAGAGATATAAGCCTTCAAGCAACTGATCCCTGCTTCAGGTCCACACATCTGGTTTGCAGTTTTATACTTTTGCTGGTGGATTGCTCTGGCTCCTGAACTCTGATCCCCAAGTTCCCAGAACTTCTTGAAAGGTGGGACTCTCTAGTTTTTTTTTTATCGCTTTCAAAGCTAAGAAATCTATTTCCAGGAACTGGAGATATCTGCAGTCAACCAAGCCTCCCTCCCACCGAAAATGATGAATATTAAGTCCACTCCACTATCCACCCCTCCCCCGCGTATTACACACCCTTTACCACCCTGGAAGTTATGTAAAAGGGCCCCTTTATTCATCCCAATGCCTCTTCTACAGTTTAGTGTTCTCCCTTCCACCCCATCTTACACCATCTGTGCAGTAAAGGAGTAATTAGCAGAAATGACTGCTCCAGGTCCTACATGCTGAGTGGCAGATAGAACACCCGCTACCGCTCACGGGACATCAATGCTGCGGCTGATAGCACCTCCCACCCCAACCGCTGGAGGATGGGTCGGGGGCCCAGTGCATCGCTGTGCCCAGGGGCCTACACTGCTGTTAAGACGGCCCTGCCACAGTGTCCTAAAAAATGCAGTTGTACCCAATGTCCACTTAACCACGGACATGTGGACAAGTGGAGCAGGGCAGACTCAGGACTACATGACTGTGACAGCCCACTGGGTAGATGTATTGCCTCCCGCTGCAAGAACAGCAGCGGCGGCACCAGTAGCAGCATCTCGCAAACGCCAACTCGTTCCTAGGCAGGCTACGCTTTGTATCACCGCTTTTCAGAATACGCACACAGCTGAAAACCTCTTACGGCAACTGAGGAAGATCATCGCAGAATGGCTTACCCCAATTGGACTCTCCTGGGGATTTGTGGCATCGGACAACGCCAGCAATATTGTGCGTGCATTACATCTGGGCAAATTCCAGCACGTCCCATGTTTTGCACATACCTTGAATTTGGTGGTGCAGAATTATTTAAAAAACGACAGGGGCGTGCAAGAGATGCTGTCGGTGGCCAGAAGAATTGCGGGCCACTTTCGGCGTGAAGGCACCGCGTACAGAAGACTGGAGCACCACCAAAAAAACCTGAACCTGCCCTGCCATCATCTGAAGCAAGAGGTGGTAACGAGGTGGAATTCAACCCTCTATATGCTTCAGAGGATGGAGGAGCAGCAAAAGGCCATTCAAGCCTATACATCTGCCCACGATATAGGCAAAGGAGGTGGAATGCACCTGTCTCAAGCGCAGTGGAGAATGATTTCAACGTTGTGCAAGGTTCTGCTGCCCTTTGAACTTGCCACACGTGTAGTCAGTTCAGACACTGCCAGCCTGAGTCAGGTCATTCCCCTCATCAGGCTTTTGCAGAAGAAGCTGGAGGCATTGAAGGAGGAGCTAAAACAGAGCGATTCCGCTAGGCATGTGGGACTTGTGGATGGAGCCCTTCATTCGCTTAACCAGGATTCACGTGTGGTCAATCTGTTGAAAACAGAGCACTACATTTTGGCCACCGTGCTCGATCCTAGATTTAAAACCTACGTTGGATCTCTCTTTCCGGCAGACACAAGTCTGCAGGGGTTCAAAGAACTGCTGGTGAGAAAATTGTCAAGTCAAGCGGAACGCGACCTGTCAACATCTCCTCCTTCGCATTCTCCCGCAACTGGGGGTGCGAGGAAAAGGCTACGAATTCCGAGCCCACCCGCTGGCGGTGTCGCAGGGCAGTCTGGAGCGACTGCTGATGCTGACATCTGGTCCGGACTGAAGGACCTGCCAACGATTACTGACATGTCGTCTACTGTCACTGCATATGATTCTCTCACCATTGAAAGAATGGTGGAGGATTATATGAGTGACCGCATCCAAGTAGGCACGTCAGACAGTCCGTACGTATACTGGCAGGGAAAAGAGGCAATTTGGAGGCCCTTGCACAAACTGGCTTTATTCTACCTAATGTCAAAGTCAGAAAAATGTCTCTATGCACGTTGCCATATTTGCACCGCACACTGGTCCGCGCTGCGCATGCGTACGCTCTCCCATGAAGGCGCATACCCGCAATAGCGTGCACTCGCAGGCGCGGTATGCGTATTTACGGTAGAGTTTATGTAGTCGTAGCGTGCGACTCATTCGTTACATATTTTCACAATTAATGTAGTTTATAGATCATGATCCCTTTGATAGTTTCTGAAAGTTTGGTTAATATAGAAGGTCCCTGTTTAAAGGAATCCCTCTTTGTATTGTACGAAGGGTCTAACAGGAATCATACAGCAGTGTTTGGTACCCATCGGAAGAGTATTTAATTAGTAATATTCCGGTGTTGGTTTGGAGCGTATTAATCGCTCGTGCGAATAGTTATGGACATAAGAAGTTTATGTCCATTTCTATTATTTACTCATACTCAGGTATGCGGCGGGAAACCCAGTTTCCCACCCACCTGAGCTGTTGGAAATCGTCACAGCCCACCTGTATGAATCACCCTATGACCTTTTGTTGTGATACAGGGTCGAATTCCTTCATCCAATGGACAATGGGATTGTAGGGACTATGAGATTGCATTGTGTGTGGGGCATAAATAGGCAGGCCGACCATATCCAACTTCACTCTCTCATCAACGGTTATCTGCTGATAGCCGGGAGCTGGATATCGAGGCGCATGCGACCATACCCTTTGTGCGTAAGTTTTCTCTCCGTAATCATTGTCTTTCTGTGAGCCAATTTCTCTCATCTCTCTCCGTCTCTCTCTCTCTCTCTCTCTCCTCTTTTCTCTTATATCTCTCATAGTATTATAGCATTGTATTGTATTGCATTTAGGTCAGTGTAGTATTGTCTTTTTGTATTTATTGTTTAGTTCTGTGGTTAGGAAGTCTCTGTTATATTGTAGTGTATCACTTGTACTGTTATCCCCTTTTTACAAGTATATTAGATATAATACAGTTAATAGGCTTTGGACCCTAAACCAGTATCTGTGTATTTTCTATAGTGTTAAGTGTTCACTTGAGCGTCGGTGTTGCTCAAGCAGCTTTTTAGTTAGTCAGGTTACACAAGGTTGCACTTACACCCTGTATTCACATTAAGGTATTCTGTGTATTTCATTAGTATAAGGTCTAGACATAAAGGTATAGCATTGTGAGCGTCTGCACCGCTGGTGACCTCCTCGTGGTCTCGAGCGTAAGCTACGCCATAGCGAATCATTACTCTAGTCATAGCCAATAACGTGTCCTGTGATCACTGGGCCGCGAGCGAACGTGACGCTTGAGCGTCTCGCCTACGGCTGAGCGATCGTTACGCAGATAGCGTACCCTTACGGTACTTCTTAAGCAAACAGCGTACAGTGTTCTTAGACTTCATAAAGGGTTGTTTATACGACAAAGGAATTTAGTAATTGTCAATTGGGGACTCGTCCGATCCTTCTCATATCTGCACTAGGTAGATCAGCAGACATTATCCCTCCAGCAAAGGGTGGGAGGTTGTCTCGCAGTGCTGACGGGATAAGCGTCTGCTTCGCTTAGATAAAGAGTGCTGAAGGAATCCGGGAACCGGAAGTAAGAACAAAACGCTTGTGTCTTTTAAAACTGTTTTATTTCTCTTCTGTCTTGCGTATACACGCACGCATACATTTATCTGCATTTCTTTTTCAATTTCGTATATCACTATTCCTGTTTGCCAATTTTTATAGTTGATAGAAAGTGCTAAAAAGAGATTTGCTGTTATTTCATAGTAGAGGTAATAGTTAAAGTATAGAACAACACACGATCTGCCTGGGAGATAAGGCAGTCAGTGTGGATTGCGGTAGATGATCAGGGATCATTTACATTGATAAAAGTATATATTGTGTTACGGTGGATCTTTGCATTGCGTACACGTGTCGCTAACAAAGACTAGCGTACGCAATCCAAAAGGCAGACGCACGCAGCGTACATTACGCAACGTAGCGTCCGGTTACGCTCACGTAGCTCAAGTCACGAAAAGTTGAATTAGCGCAAAGCGATAATTAGCGCAAAGGCGATAAGTAACGCACAGCGGTAGATAACGCGAAGCGGTAAATAACGCAAATCTATTTTTGGAAAAATCTGAAATTTAGTTTAACAGATCCTGCTCCTAATTGGTAACACTGTTGGACTGAAGACAATTTCTGCGCAGAAATAGATATAGAAACAAAGTGTACATGTGTTGAGTGAGTGTGTTTTTATCACATAAGTTTATATAACTTAGAGGTTGAACCAAAAGGAAAGTCGGGTACTCGTCAAGGGACATACGTGTAAGTGACATATACGGTGGCTAGGGAGGCATCCCTGGTTAAATAATATTTGAGCATTAGAGTATAGCGGACCATAAGGTAACAGACCAGGAGGTCATTAACAGAAGGTAACAAGACCAGGAGGTCGTAAGGTACTAAAGAGGTCCGCTATAAAAGTCCAGTGGCACAACCCCTGGGGGCGTTGGTGCAGAACCCATATAGGCCATAAGCTCTTGCTGAAGGAATCGCGGCCGGAAACATCGATTCCATTAAATCTCTCAGTACATAACAGGTAGTGCTTATGTACTGAACGATTGGACCGCACGTAATTGTGTGCAGTAGTTAGTAATCTGACCTAATACCATTAGAGTAAAGTGGTCACAAACGCTATTTGTACATTCTGACGTGATTTGTGTAATTTTTTATTTTTAAAGGGAAGTTCGCTGGTCACTCAGGAACTATCTAGCAACCCCACCTTTACTGGAAAGAGTAAGTGTCCTGCGGGTAACCCTCATATGTTCCAGTAAACAGAAGGTTTTTGGTAGGGCCCTGTATCGAGTACGCCAGCACCACGTCGGTGTGATCAGGTCGTATTGGTCGAGGTGGGCGAGTGAGTGGGGTACTCGGTAAACCGCCACCGCCGGCCTACTGTGGAGTAATTTGGTTGTCTGTAAAGGCTTGCTGAAAACCTTGATACAGAAATCCAAGGAGGACTAAGCAACACCTGCAGACTATGGGGGCCAGTTGCTCAGGTAGGGGGCGATCAACCTTGGTTCAGGTTGATTCTGTGAACCGACCAGTTGGGTCGGCACGATATGTAATGTGTGAAAAATATGGAAGTCACACCGAATCTTTATGTGATGAATGGGAAAGAATGACTGTACAAGACAGGGACAAATTCCCAAGAATAGGTAGCTTCAGTCCAGAAGTGTTACAAAATTTAAGGAGGAGGATATGTCTCGTAAAATCAACAAAGAGACGAATTCAACATCATGATTATTTACAGTTATGGCACCAGGAAGGTGAGATACAGAGAGGTTTGGCTCTGGCGGCAGGATCTGGGGCAGTCAGGAAGCTGATAGCCACAGCTCCTCCTCCACCATACATTGCAGGAGAGAAGTTGATTGCGGAGAGAAACGCACTGGGTTGTAAAACACAAACACTCAGTAACTCTGTAAATGTAAATGATGTTAACCAAGTAACTCATGCAATTATTAACCCGTGCAAGATGTACCCTGTTTTGAACCTTCCTCAGGAGTGTGATCAAGAAGACGATTCAGCAACAATTTCAGCTCTCTCTCTTGCGGCCACCATAGCAGAGACCACAGTAGGCACAGCGACACCGACGAGATTAGTGAAAGCCCCTAGCGGAGGGATAGGTGAGGTCGTGTCAACGGGTAAGTACGGCACCATGCACTACACTGAAACAATTGTACCACAACAAGCTGTAGAATCTACACAGGAAGAGGCTGTTAGAATTGCTCCTGTAAGGGTAATAGCAGTTCCCAATGGAAAAACAGATGTGTCTGGAGCCACTCCCATAAGAAACATCGCCATGTACACTCCATTTTCCAGAATGGAATTAAGAACAATAGTGTCCGAATTTCCTGACCCCAGGAAGGACTTAGTTGCTAGCCAAAAATACATCAGGGATCTAGGCAACACTGTAGAACCCAACAACAAGGATTGGCAGATACTGCTAAGAGCTTGTTTACCTTCCAATGTCGACGCAACTCAATTCTTAGTTGACTGCGCATTGGATAAAGATGTACCGCTTACAGACGTGTACAACAAGGATAATGTAAAAAGGATAAATTTACAGCTAAAGGAGTATTTCCCAGCCGTTGTTAAATGGAATAAAATATTTTCCATTATGCAAAAGGAGTCCGAAACGGCAACAGAATATTTTCACCGGGCACTATTAGAAATGGCAAAGTACACTGGTATAGAAGACATTAAGACCAACCCAAACCATCGAGAAGTAGCAGTATCTGTACTGATGGATGGTTTGAAAGAAACATTAAAAGCTAGGGTACAGACCACACAACCATGTTGGCGAGGTCTGTCAGTGTCCACATTGAGAGAGGCTGCTATTGATCACGACAGAAACATCACTAGGCACAGGGAGTCGCAAAGTGATAAGTTGATGTCCGTAAGTATACAGGCGCTGACCACAAGGCAGCCTGCGTATGTACCACCGAATCCTGTGGGTAAGGCAAGTGTAATAACATGTTTTTCTTGTAACAGACCGGGACACTATGCACGAGAATGTAGAACAAAGAGTGTACAAAGATCTTTTCAACCCCCTAGACAACGACACGACACACGACATTGGGAGCAGGGTCCACAGAGGCGGAGTTTTGAGCCACATACAGGGGAAACAAAAAGATATCCCCCGAACAGAGATTGGCATGCCTCTGGTAGTTCCCAGCTAACCCCCGCACAAGTAGTCGCTGCCAGCGGGATTCAGGGAGGTCAGCATACCCAATAGGGGTGTGGCCATACCTGTAATCTGCACCCAGTTAAGTTGATTGCTAGTCTTGGAAGCGAACCAGAGATTGCAATCAATGTAGCTGGTAAAACTTTAAACTTTCTTGTAGACACAGGGGCGGCCAAGTCAGTGATAAATTCGACAGTGGGCATGAGAACCACTGGTAGGACAATTCCAGCCATGGGAGTAACAGGAGTAGTCCAGCACTACCCTGTTAGCAAACCAGCCGAGATTACAATAGGGCCTTTGCATACCAAGCATTCCTTTTTGCTGGCTGCATCGGCACCAACTAATCTCCTGGGTAGAGACTTACTATGTAAAATGGGTTGCGTCATTTATTGTACTCCTGAAGGTGTATTCTTGGACATTCCTGAGAATCACGCTCAGGAGGTACGAGACATGTTAGACTCCCCATCAAAATTAATGTCACATTCCATTATGACAAATAGGAATCCATCCCAAGTAGAAGAGATGACATCTCAGATACCAGAGTCACTTTGGACAAAAGATGGACAGGACACTGGATTAATGGCAAACGTAGCTCCAGTAGTTGTACAAGTAAAAGATGGTAGGATAGCTCCAAAAATCCCACAGTATCCTCTGAAGCCAGAGGTGGAGTTAGGAGTTTTCCCAGTAATAGAGCGCTTGCTGCAACAGGGCATTCTGGTAAGAACGTCCAGCACAGCAAATAGTCCCATCTTCCCTGTTAAAAAGAGTGGGGGGAGGGGTTACAGGCTAGTTCAGGATCTAAGGGGGATTAACAAAATAGTTGAGAGTCAGTTCCCCGTAGTGCCTAATCCAGCTGTCATCCTAATGCAAATTCCTCCCACTGCCAAATTTTTCACTGTTATTGACCTCTGCTCCGCTTTCTTTTCGGTACCTCTGCACCCTGACAGCCAATATTTGTTTGCATTCACATACAGAGGAGTCCAATACACGTGGACTCGGTTACCCCAAGGTTTCATAGATAGTCCAAGTATATTTTCTCAGGCTTTGCATGATTGTTTACAGTCTTTCCAACCAGAGAGTGGATCAGTATTGATACAGTATGTGGATGATTTACTGCTGTGTTCAGATTCACTGGAAGCTTCCCTGAAGGATACGAAACAGCTCCTGTTTCATCTTTCAGACACAGGTCACAAGGTTTCCAAAGACAAGTTACAATTATGCCAAACTAAGGTAAAATATTTGGGACACTGTCTAACACAAGGACTGAGACACCTGACCGCTGATAGAATCCAAGCCATTAGAGACATGACACTGCCACAAACCCAGCAACAGATAAGGACGTTTTTAGGAATGTGTGGGTATTGCCGTAATTGGATCCCAGGGTTTTCCATATTAGCGCTACCTTTGCAGGAAATGGTCTCCTCAAACAAACCTGATCGGATTTCGCATACAGACGAATCTGAAACAGCATTTGAGAGACTTAAGCAATGCCTAACGCAGGCACCAGCACTAGGTATGCCAGACTATGGGAAACCCTTTGAACTATACGGAACAGAAAGTGCTGGGTGCGCAGCAGGTGTACTAACACAAAAACACGGTGACGCCAGCAGGCCAATTGCATACTACAGCGCTCAGCTAGACACGGTAGCGCGATCCCTCCCCACATGCTTGCGTAGCGTTGCGGCGATAGCATTGCTAGTGACAAAAAGCGAAGATGTCGTGCTAGGCCACAACCTCACAATCCATACACCGCATGCGGTATCTGCCTTATTGAATTCTGCCCAAACCAGACACGTCTCATCAGCAAGGTTTACAAGATGGGAATTGGCATTAATGGCCCCAGTAAACATCACCATAAGGAGATGCAGTGCATTAAATCCTGCAACATTTCTCCCAGGTGTGCCTGGTCAGGCACAAAGGGTGGAAGGTGAGAGTGATGGGGAAGGAGGATTTAATGCAAAGGAAGATACACATGATTGTATGGAATATTTGACCCAAAATTTTACCGCAAGGCCTGACATCAGTGACAATCCACTGGAAGATGCAGAACTCACGTTCTACACGGACGGTAGTTGTCATAGACAGTCAGACTCGGGAGACTTGTGTACTGGATACGCAGTCGTAGATGACCAAGACACCATAGAAGCGGAACCGCTAGGCCCACCTCACTCAGCCCAGGTTGCTGAACTGGTCGCCCTAACCAGAGCATGTGAATTGGCTAAGGGTAAGTCTGCCAATATCTACACCGATTCTAGATACGCCTTCGGGGTAGTACATGATTTCGGAGCCTTATGGCGTCTCATAAATTTCATGACGGCAGCTGGTACACCGATAGCGCATGCAGCTTATATAAAAAGGCTTCTAACAGCGATACAGGAACCCGACAGAGTGGCTGTTATCAAATGTAAAGCACATACATATAGTCAAGACCCAGTGTCACTTGGTAACAGCCGAGCAGACGAAGCCGCAAAGCTTGCAGCTGCTACCCCCATACAGACAGACACCACACAACTGATGGTATTTAATACCATCAACACACAAAAGTTGTGTGAGATGCAGAATTTGTGTTCCACACAGGAAAGAGCAGTCTGGAAGGCAAAGGGATATGGCCAGGAGTCCTCAGGGCTCTGGACGGATGGACATGGTAAACCAGTGGCCCCCAGGGCATACCTTCCATGTCTGGCTGAAGCAGCTCACGGGCTGACTCATCTAGGCAAGGAGGGGATGTGCAAATTGGTAAGAGCATACTGGTGCGCCCCAGGATTCTCCTCTCATGCGAGTAAAAGAGCAATGTCATGCCTTACCTGTCTGAGAAAGAATATTGGAAAAGCAATACCTACAGAACCATCCCATATCCCACCTGCCGGCGGCCCTTTCCAGGTAATACAAATTGACTTCATTCAATTACCCCCATGCCGAAAGTTGAAATATGTACTTGTCTGTATAGATGTTTTCTCGAATTGGGTCGAAGCTTTTCCAGCAGCTACAAATACCGCTATGTTTACAGCTAAGAAAATTGTGCAGGAATTTGTATGTAGATATGGTATCCCTAGAATCATTGAAAGTGATAGGGGTACCCATTTTACAGGTGATGTCTTTCAAGGAATGTGTAAATTAATGGGTATTGATAGCAAGCTGCACACTCCGTACCGTCCACAGGCGAGTGCGAAGGTCGAAAGAGTGAACAGCACTATTAAAAATAAATTGAGTAAAGTAATGGCAGAGACAGGATTGACGTGGCCAGAAGCTTTACCCATTGTTTTGTATAGCATCAGAACCACTCCCAGGTCCCCTCTTAATCTGTCTCCTTTTGAAATCTTGTTTGGTCGACAACCGCATGTCATGATTAACCCTCAGGATGATTTGAAATGTAACAATGAAGTAACTGTAAAATACTTAATTAACATGAGTAAACAGTTGAGGAATCAAAATGATAATCTGAAGTTGGTGATTCCTGATTTACCAGATAGTAATTGTCATGACATTGAACCTGGGGATTATGTAATGATACGAAATTTTCTACGCTCAGGTTGTCTTATTGATAGATGGGAAGGACCATACCAGGTCTTATTGACTAGCACCACAGCATTGAAGGTTGCTGAGAGAGAGACTTGGGTCCATTCATCCCACTGCAAAAAGGTTGCTGATCCAGAGAAGTCCCGTGATAAGGAACAGACGGTAGAGGTTGTATCACTGGAGTGTCTGTTCCAGGAGGACTGAGGTGGCACCTGAGCCTTGAAGATCGAAAGCAGCTGTCGACTCCCCTCTCCCTTTTATTGTTTTTCTCCACTTCCCATCCCCTCTCCCTTAAAATTTCTTTTTCCCCCTTCTCATTCTTCTCTATTTCCTCCTCAAAGATGGACTTGCCCCAAGAGACTGTGACCCGGATTTTGATGTTAACCATGATGTTGACCAGAGCAGTCTGTTCCGGCGAGAGTACCATAGAGGTCGAGAGAGGTTCTGGAATGGGTTCCGATTATGATGATGGAGGCGTAGTTTTCCAAGATCAACCAAACCAACAAGCAAAGGCGAGTATCAGAAAACGATCCGATAGAAGAAATTGTGATGGATTGTTAGCTGAAGAAAATTGTATCTGTAGGCTCTGTGATAATCTGGTTGAAGATGGATGCATAAAGAAATGCCAGTCCAGTTTTAATATCCATATGGACCGGCATCCATTGAGTGACTATCACTCCTTAGTGGGTAACGTGTTAAACCAAACAGATTGTTGGGTATGCTCTCAAGTACCTCAGGGTCACAGCAAATCAGGGCTAGTACCATTTCCTTTAACGTTAGGGGAGGTACTTGAGCTAAGTGGTGGGAGACCGGTGGACCGGAGGTTTAACATCTCCAGCCCTCCTAGTTTGAAGCTCCACCAATACCATGTGGATAGGTCCCTCTTATGTTTCAACATCTCCAATCCCAGAAAACCGGGAAATTGGGAAGTGTCATGGAGCAACCTTACCATGACCTTTTCACACAGAGCAGATAGAATGCCTACAGATACAGAGCTCGTACGCCACATAGCCAGTAGAGGAAAATCTTTCCGGTATCGATATACCTTAGGAAATAGGATTACTAGAGTTGGAGAGGTATCACCAGGATACTGTGCACATATCGTACAAACTGATACGTGCATTAAGCAGATGGAAGAATTAGGGTCAGGAGATTTCACCTGGAAGGTTTGTAACATGGTCATGTCCTTCTCCGTCCCTTATGTTCTCCCCGATGATGCATATTTCATATGCGGGAGAAAGGCGTACAAGTGGCTTGCCCCAAACTCTGAAGGATTGTGTTATATTGGAAAGGTATTGCCTGAAGTGATGACTGTTACACATGACAAAATGAAGGACATACACCGTGGTGCCCAAGCTCCTTATACTCACACTCATTACGAGCACCGAGTTAAAAGACAGCTGTCAGAAAGGTTAGAGCATCCGGCCTCTGATCTTATCCATGAATCCACCGGGATTCAGGTTCTGGTAGCGTTAGATTTCACTCGTACCGCTCGAGGAGTGATGAATTATAGATACATTTCCGCACTCGCCAATTTGTTAGATAATATCACTGAAATGTATGATGACACGTTTAGATACACTGGAAGAGAACTTCAAGCCTACAAAACAGAACTAGTTCAGCATAGGATGGTTCTTAATTATCTTACAGCAGTAACAGGCGGATATTGTGTTACATTGGCAACACAGTACGGCATAAAGTGTTGCACGTATATCACAAATAGCACCGAGGATCCGGTAGAGGTCATAGACCAAAAGATGGACGATATTCTGCAATTAAAGTGGGAATTTCGTCGAAAACACAATCTCACCCTTGCTGCTGTAGGTAATGAGCTGACTGGTTGGGTGTCATGGTTGAACCCGCGAAATTGGTTCTCCGGTTTGGGAGACTGGGCTCAAGGAGTCATAATGGATGTTGGAAAGTTTCTACTATGTATCCTGGGTGTCGTTATATCGATTGGATTGATATTTAGATGCGGGCAGGCTTTAATGAGGTGCAAACAAAGTACAAGAGTGATGAGCTTGAGGAGCGAGGAAACTGTAATTAACCTGGATTTGATTTATGACCCAATGATAGAAACCAGGATGTGATGAAAATGCGATTATACGGTCCGTTTCTTTCACCTGTTTTTCTGCTTTTCTCCAAGATACAAAGACCCCCTTGGACGAGGAAGTTGACGAGACGCTGTACAGACAACAGACAAGCACCAAAGATGAAGTTCTGACAACCTATGATATGGACACTTGATGAACTTTGCCATGGATCCCCAGTTTCCCTAGTACTTTTAAACTCACGCTAGCCCAACATTTTTTGTAAATCTGATGGCTCAGACAAAGCTATTTGCTCACGCCCAAGGAGCAATACAGCGCAAAGAAGACGACTCTCAACAGATACCGAACACAACTTCAACGACAGATGTACATTTCCCTGACATAGAATATCATTGCATTTTCCATAAGTGTTCTTTATCTTCATCTCTTCAACCCTCAGGTAATGACACACATAGACGATAGGGAGTACAGGCACAGATATCAGCAACCACATACCTCCCCCATTCATGTATCATCAACTAAAATGTGCATCCCCATTCTGTTACAACTGAAAGCCGAAATGAGCTCGGTAGAGTTTGACAGCCCATCCACAGACCCTTAGTACGGGATAAGAAGGAATTCAAATGTATACTTCGCAATACCTCGAAGCTTGATTTACCACACGTACGGCACGATGATACATGACCCTCCAAACATGGACTCATACACACATGCTTCTACTTTCTCACTAGGTCATACCCTTTTCACACCTACTCCTCTCTTCTTCCTTACCCCACCATGGAAATCAATTAACCCCTGACTTACATTTTTCTCCTTAAATATTTTAGAAGGTGGCAGTTATTATTGACTGCCAAAGGGTGGACTGTCAAAGTCAGAAAAATGTCTCTATGCACGTTGCCATATTTGCACCGCACACTGGTCCGCGCTGCGCATGCGTACGCTCTCCCGTGAAGGCGCATACCCGCAATAGCGTGCACTCGCAGGCGCGGTATGCGTATTTACGGTAGAGTTTATGTAGTCGTAGCGTGCGACTCATTCGTTACATATTTTCACAATTAATGTAGTTTATAGATCATGATCCCTTTGATAGTTTCTGAAAGTTTGGTTAATATAGAAGGTCCCTGTTTAAAGGAATCCCTCTTTGTATTGTACGAAGGGTCTAACAGGAATCATACAGCAGTGTTTGGTACCCATCGGAAGAGTATTTAATTAGTAATATTCCGGTGTTGGTTTGGAGCGTATTAATCACTCGTGCGAATAGTTATGGACATAAGAAGTTTATGTCCATTTCTATTATTTACTCATACTCAGGTATGCGGCGGGAAACCCAGTTTCCCACCCACCTGAGCTGTTGGAAATCGTCACAGCCCACCTGTATGAATCACCCTATGACCTTTTGTTGTGATACAGGGTCGAATTCCTTCATCCAATGGACAATGGGATTGTAGGGACTATGAGATTGCATTGTGTGTGGGGCATAAATAGGCAGGCCGACCATATCCAACTTCACTCTCTCATCAACGGTTATCTGCTGATAGCCGGGAGCTGGATATCGAGGCGCATGCGACCATACCCTTTGTGCGTAAGTTTTCTCTCCGTAATCATTGTCTTTCTGTGAGCCAATTTCTCTCATCTCTCTCCGTCTCTCTCTCTCTCTCTCTCTCTCCTCTTTTCTCTTATATCTCTCATAGTATTATAGCATTGTATTGTATTGCATTTAGGTCAGTGTAGTATTGTCTTTTTGTATTTATTGTTTAGTTCTGTGGTTAGGAAGTCTCTGTTATATTGTAGTGTATCACTTGTACTGTTATCCCCTTTTTACAAGTATATTAGATATAATACAGTTAATAGGCTTTGGACCCTAAACCAGTATCTGTGTATTTTCTATAGTGTTAAGTGTTCACTTGAGCGTCGGTGTTGCTCAAGCAGCTTTTTAGTTAGTCAGGTTACACAAGGTTGCACTTACACCCTGTATTCACATTAAGGTATTCTGTGTATTTCATTAGTATAAGGTCTAGACATAAAGGTATAGCATTGTGAGCGTCTGCACCGCTGGTGACCTCCTCGTGGTCTCGAGCGTAAGCTACGCCATAGCGAATCATTACTCTAGTCATAGCCAATAACGTGTCCTGTGATCACTGGGCCGCGAGCGAACGTGAAGCTTGAGCGTCTCGCCTACGGCTGAGCGATCGTTACGCAGATAGCGTACCCTTACGGTACTTCTTAAGCAAACAGCGTACAGTGTTCTTAGACTTCATAAAGGGTTGTTTATACGACAAAGGAATTTAGTAATTGTCACTAAGTTGCCCTCCCTCCAGTGTGTACTCCGAAAGAGTGTTTAGTGCCGCCGCTCACCTTGTCAGCAATCGGCGTACGAGGTTACTTCCAGAAAATGTGGAGAAGATGATGTTCATTAAAATGAATTATAATCAATTACTCCATGGAGACATTCACCAGCAGCAATTGCCTCCAGAAAGTACACGGGGATCTGAGATGGTGGATTCCAGTGGGGACGAATTAATAATCTGTGAGGAGGGGGAAATACACAGTGAAAGGGGTGATGAATCGGACGATGATGATGAGGTGGACATCTTGCCTCTGTAGAGCCAGTTTGTGCAAGGAGAGATTGATTGCTTCTTTTTTGGTGGGGGCCCAAACCAACCAGTCATTTCAGTCACAGTCGTGTGGCAGACCCTGTCACTGAAATGATGGGTTGGTTAAAGTGTGCATGTCCTATTTATACAACATAAGGGTGGGTGGGAGGGCCCAAGGACAATTCCATCTTGCACCTCTTTTTTCTTTCATTTTTCTTTGCGTCATGTGCTGTTTGGGGATTATTTTTTGGAAGGGCCATCCTGCGTGACACTGCAGTGCCACTCCTAGATGGGCCAGGTGTTTGTGTCGGCCACTAGGGTCGCTTAGCTTACTCACACAGCTACCTCATTGCGCCTCTTTTTTTTCTTCTTTGCGTCATGTGCTGTTTGGGGAGTCGTTTTTGGAAGGGCCATCCTGCCTGACACTGCAGTGCCACTCCTAGATGGGCCAGGTGTTTGTGTCGGCCACTAGGGTCGCTTAGCTTACTCACACAGCTACCTCATTGCGCCTCTTTTTTTTCTTCTTTGCGTCATGTGCTGTTTGGGGAGTCGTTTTTGGAAGGGCCATCCTGCCTGACACTGCAGTGCCACTCCTAGATGGGCCAGGTGTTTGTGTCGGCCACTTGGGTCGCTTAGCTTAGCCATCCAGCGACCTCGGTGCAAATTTTAGGACTAAAAATAATATTGTGAGGTGTGAGGTGTTCAGAATAGACTGTAAATGAGTGTAAATTATGGTTATTGAGGTTAATAATACTATGGGATCAAAATGACCCCCAAATTCAATGATTTAAGCTGTTTTTTAGGGTTTTTTAAAAAAAACACCTGAATCCAAAACACACCCGAATCCGACAAAAAAAATTCAGTGAGGTTTTGCCAAAACGCGTTCGAACCCAAAACACGGCCGCGGAACCGAACACAAAACCAAAACACAAAACCCGAAAAATTTCCGGTGCACATCACTACTAATTAGGTCACCTGTGCTCAAGCATGGACATCTCTAAAACCTGGACTGTTTTAGCAGAGTTCGGGAAACTCTGCTGTATTCTGTACCTGCTTAATTATCCCCTCCCCCCCCCCCCCCGTGCCCCGCAGACCATTTTGATCAATGTCTGGTGAACGGCCCAGTGCAGAGAGCAGTGTGGGTCCCACTGCCTAAAGGACCTGCCCCTTTCCTTAGGGAGGCAGGGCTGACCTTGTGTGTGTCAGACTGATAGAGTAGTCCTGCCACCTACTGTATAAGTGCTGATGATCACAGCCACATACTGCATCTATTTAACAGCTGTACATTTTTTTTCTGATTCACTGTGAATTAAAGGCAGCTCGCAACTGGTGTAACTGGCACTGTCACAGTCTGCCTGCCGGAGTGCTAAACTGCCACAGCCTTCCCCTGTCACTCACTGCCTTTCCCTGTCACCCTCTGCCTTCTGCTGTCACCCTCTACCTCCCCTTGTCTTCTGCTGTCACCATCTGCCTCTCTATGTTAACCTCGGCATAGGCAAACACAGGGGGGGGTTTCCGGTTGCACGGAAACCCCCTCCTCTTGGCAAGTGGCTCAAATTATGACAATAGCAATGGTATATAATACTATTACTAGAGCTGCCACCACTTCATACAGTGTAAGGGACAGAGCAGAGCTGCTGCACATGTCCAGTGGTAGCAGCTTCTTCTACCAAGTTTGCTGTGTGTGGATCTAAGTCCTTAATCAGTGGACTGGACCAGAGAGTAGCTTCCAGGAAGAAGAGACAGGAGCCTTATCATGAGGTGGGGAATGTGTGATTAGAAAGTGCAGTACTGGTTCTATTATGTTTGTGTATTTATTTATTTTGGTATGTTAAACCTTTTCCTGACCTCTTATTTAAATATATTTGATACAGCCTATACCCTAGTAAGATATTAATACTGTGTTCCATACAGTGTCCAGTATATAAAAAGTCCAACGTTTACATTATTGTCCAGGGTTATTACCAGGTTCTTGGGAGATTGTGGATTGCATTTGAAAAAACCCCTTCTAGAAATCCTGCGTTTGCCACTGCTCGGCCTCCCCCTGCCTTACGCTGTCACCCTCTACCTCTCCCTGTCGCCAATTGATGTGTGGCATATTGAGAACTTGGGTTGGGGTAGAGGAGAGGAGCCCAAATTATATTTTTGCATCTGGGTCCACCACAAGTTCCGCCACTGGGCCTATTTATCAATTATTATTTGCAGGCTTGGCCCTGATAGATGGCATTAACCATTGTGCCTATGAGCTGCAGATAACAAAAAGTACTGGCACTCCCCATTCGTGTATGCATGGTCAGAAGGACACGTATGCGCAGTAACACAAATGCCCATGTCAACTGAAAGCAAAGGGATCGCTAATGTGATCACTTTACTTTTACACATTATAGCAATGGGCTCCTATGAGAGCCCCTGTCCCTGCATGTGAACTATAGATTATTTCTTATTGCTGTGAATAGCGTCAATAAGAAATTATAATCATAGGGTCAAACACCCAGTGATTAGTAAGTGGGCCCTTAAGGATCAGAGATTTCTCAAACTTCAGTCCTTTCCCTCTAAGTTGCACACCAGCCTGCACAACCTGCAAATCTCATGTGCTTCCCTGATCCTCCTGGGCCACAGTCAGAGCCAGATTAAGACCCCATGGGATCCTAGGCAAGATACTGGTTCAGGGCCCAATATATATAAATATATATATATATATATATATATATATATATATAGTACCTTGCTGCTCCGGCACTCCCCGTATCCACTAGGAAATATAACTTGCTCCGGTGCCTTCCTCCGTGGAATTGATCATTGATCATGTACCAGAATCTCCCCGGGGTGGAAATAGGGGCAAAAAACTTCTACAGCTAGAATCCATGTGGATACATAGATTGCAAACCCTTAAACCAGGGGGTTTAAATGAGAATTTAGGGCTCATTAATTTTCTCTAAATCGCTGTAGAAGCGAGGGAGATGAGGTCCACTGGGTGTCAGTTGTTGCACACAGACTCACGGTTATGTTAATAAAAGTATTCCCTTTTTTCAAGATTGACTTGTCAGAAGAAGCCACGACGTCAGTTTTAATATAAATCAATAATATACGTTACATGGTACATATATGGTGGATATCGGACAGAATTAGGCGAGACAGGATCTGCATTATTTATTAGTAGTGATATATAGGATGTGTAGGGTATTTTAATGAAGATTTGGCGATTTGGTGAAGATTTGTGTATAAACATGCTGTTTTTATATGTGACTATAGCACTTTATGAAAGATTTGCACTAATTTGTAACCAGTCTCGATTTCTGCACAGTATCATGTTTTGTGGTATAGACGTGTGGTTTATTATGTATTGGTAGCATCTCCTTGGCAACGCGTCACACTCCCGCAACGTCACTTCCGGTTGCGGCAAACGTCACTTCCGGTCGCGGCGATGGGCGGCGAGGACGGCGGCGGGACCAGAGGAGATGCCAGGTGATAGGGTGAAGTGTGGGGGGTAAGTACTTCTGTTTAGTATTTATATGTGTGTTATGACATGTTCACATTTATCCTGAAGAAGGGGAACTGGTCCCCGAAACGTTGATTGTTTTTTCACCATTACAAGATTTTATCACAGACTCTGAGTGCCGCTTCATTTTGTGATCCAGTATTATTGGTGGGCCAACTTTAAACCCTCCACGGAGGAAGGTACCGGAGCAAGTTATATTCCCTAGTGGATACGGGGAGTGCCGGAGCAGCAAGGTACGATATTTGGACACACACGTGTTTGGTTACAGTGGGTTCCCTAGCTCAAGGCACCCCATAGAAACTTTTAAAAGGAAATACATTATCTCCAGGACATTTGCACTTTAAAGCACCTGAGCACTGCACAGGGAGGCTGCGTGCTAAGCAGCCCCTAGCTCATTTTATATTTTTGGCACTAACTGAGATCGTCACAAGTGAGGATTAGATTGGGAAGTGGAGCACTTTAATGACTTTCAGCTGTTTTTGCACAGATCTAATACTTATAGCACTAGCACTTTGGTATATGCAGTATGGCTGTCCCTGTGCCGGATCACAATGATTTTACATCTTTTTTACTACACTGTGACACATATGAAACACTGAGCTTCTCTGACTTGGAGGCTGAGGCGATTTTGCACAAAGAACCAGCTTTCAATGAAAGCACTGTGACAACAAATGATGAAGCTTTCAAAACATTATTACGACTTAAAAAGAGGGAAATTGATTTCCAATACCATGGACGGACATTATCGGACTATTACCGTGCCAAGCAATTACCACGAGGGTTCAGGGTACACAATGTGCCCACCATTGGGCGGTTTAGCATGGAGTTTTGCAAGAAATGGGTGTCAGTGCTAAATAAGTGCTCAATGGACTTAATACTGTTGGTAGTAGAAGAGTCCAATAAAGAGTGTGAGAAGACCAAATCTCTGATTACAAGTTTTGAACAGGAACATGCTGAGCTGCTGGCGTCCATTGAGTCCAAGCAATGGATGGACAAATTAAAAGAGCAAGTAGAAACATACAGGACCAACCTGATTAAATTCAAGAAGGAGAAGCTCAGCAAAGTTCAGATGGATTATGCACAATATAGGGTGTATCCATGGCTGGGTAACTCCTCCAGCAACACCAGACCCAGGCCATTTGTGGGCAGGAGGGATAGGAGAGGCATGGTCCCGAACACCACCTCAGCTAGTGACTCAGATGACTCCCAAGCGTCAAGATCGGTCTCCTCTCAACGTGAGACCCCTTTAGAGCCAAGAACCCGTGCAGGGTTGGCCGCACGGGGACGAAACGATCCTATACGAGGCGAGGGGGACAAAACAAGCGGCAAAAACAGACCGAAAGCACCAAAAGCGAAGAAACAATCATTTTCAATCTTTCACCGACACCACTGACACCCGCTGAGATGAGAGTCCTTAATAAGGGTTTATCCTACGTCCCGACTAATTTTGGAAACGAATTCAACCAGAAAGTCAACCACTATAAATTGCACCGCACTTTAAAGTTAAAGGACTTTTACAGCAAGCAGCCCCCGCAACAAGCGAAGGCACCACTACCGCAGAGAGTATTACAATTGGGCCCTAAGTCTCGGTTTGACCCGATCTCGCACAACGCATCATTAAAGACGTTTCACAGAATGCTGGAAACTCCCGATAAAAAGACTGGGACACGTAAGTTTCACAATTTACAGCATGAAGAAAGAGGTGCGCTGAAGGCATTGAGTAAAAGAAAGGACATAGTGATCCGCGGAGCGGATAAGGGTGGCTCCGTAGTGGTCCAAAGCACCACAGACTACACTAAAGAATGTTTAAGATTACTTAGTGATGATAACACATATTGTAAATTGACAAAAGACCCGTCACAGGCCTTTAAGGCGGAGTTAAATCAGCTTTTAGAGCAAGCCAAAGCGGAGGGTATCATCAATGCAGATGTGGTTGCAAGGCTAGGTCCTGATTTTCCAGTAACACCTATCTTTTATACGATTCCCAAAATCCACAAAGACGTGGAGAGACCTCCTGGTAGACCCATTATTTCTGCCAGGGGGTCTCTGTGTGAACCAATGGCTATTTATTTGGATTGTTACTTGCAACCTTGCATACAAGGCATGAGTACACATCTCAAAGATTCCAATACATTACTAAGGAAATTTCACTTCATTGAACAGGTACCGATTGACACGACGTTGGTGACCATTGACGTCACCAGCCTATATACTTGCATACCACACCAACAGGGCTTGAATGCAGTAAGAGGTTTAATTACGGGGAATGCACTGTATACCGGGCCAGATATAGATTTTTTTATGGAGTTACTACAGTTTACCCTATCTCACTATTTTTTCATTTTTGATGGGCAATACTACATACAACGAACGGGGTGTGCCATGGGATCTTCCGTGGCACCCTCGTTCGCCAATGCCTTCATGTGGGAGGTAGAACGCCAACTGTTTTTGACTGATGTCACAATATCTAACAGGTTATTCCTTTACTATCGTTATATAGACGACATACTAATCTTTTGGCGTGGTGACGTACAGGATTTAATATCTTTGATTGATGGGCACAATGCTACAGATAGCCCAGTGAAATTCACTATGTGTTGGAGTCAATATGAGATGTGTTACTTAGACATTCTGATTAAATTACACGATGGCAAGATCGACACCTGCTTGTATAAAAAACCCACCGACCGCAACACTGTATTGCGGTACGACAGCTTTCATCCGACATCCACCATTAAGGGCCTGCCATACTCACAATTCTTGAGGGTATGCAGGTCCAATACAGACGAGGTGGTCAGGGACCAACAACTGAATGAAATGGAGGGTAGACTCCGGGAGAGGGGTTATCCCCCCAAACTGCTTCGTCAGGCACGTAAAAAGGCTACAGCCATGAGAAGAGAAGACACGCTTCTCCCTGTACCACCTAAGGATACCTCTAGATGTATCCCATGGGTGAGTTCATACGATGTGAATAGTGGACAGGTGAAAAATAGGCTGCGAGGATGGTGGCCCATAGTGACGTCGGATCCTGATCTAACAGTTTTTAAGAACAAACGCATTATGCCAAGTTATTCTAAGGGACGCAGCATTAAAGACATCCTTGTTAAAACAGACATGTCCAAGTTTAAAGTGGCCCCCACTCAGCATTTCCTGAGTAGGAAAAATTGGTGCTACAAATGCACGGGCTGTACGACCTGTGCCCACATATCCCCAGGGGATAGCATTTCCCATCCTTTTTCAGGAAAAAGTTTTAAGATCAGGTGGCCCCTAACGTGCAGTAGCAAATTTGTTATATATGCCATCATGTGCCCTTGTGGCCGATACTATATCGGCAAGACTGAGTGCCAGTTCAAGGTGCGAATGGCACAGCATAGACAAGCCATCAGAAATGCTTTAGCGGCGGGCAGCGGTGATCAACCGGTGGCCAAACACTTTGTGGAGTTTAGACACAGCATGGCGACATTTAAACATCGGATCATTGATCATGTACCAGAATCTCCCCGGGGTGGAAATAGGGGCAAAAAACCTCTACAGCTAGAATCCATGTGGATACATAGATTGCAAAACCTTAAACCAGGGGGTTTAAATGAGAATTTAGGGCTCATTAATTTTCTCTAAATCGCTGTAGAAGCGAGGGAGATGAGGTCCACTGGGTGTCAGTTGTTGCACACAGACTCACGGTTATGTTAATAAAAGTATTCCCTTTTTTCAAGATTGACTTGTCAGAAGAAGCCACGACGTCAGTTTTAATATAAATCAATAATATACGTTACATGGTACATATATAGTGGATATCGGACAGAATTAGGCGAGACAGGATCTGCATTATTTATTAGTAGTGATATATAGGATGTGTAGGGTATTTTAATGAAGATTTGGCGATTTGGTGAAGATTTGTGTATAAACATGCTGTTTTTATATGTGACTATAGCACTTTATGAAAGATTTGCACTAATTTGTAACCAGTCTCGATTTCTGCACAGTATCATGTTTTGTGGTATACACGTGTGGTTTATTATGTATTGGTAGCATCTCCTTGGCAACGCGTCACACTCCCGCAACGTCACTTCCGGTTGCGGCAAACGTCACTTCCGGTCGCGGCGATGGGCGGCGAGGACGGCGGTGGGACCAGAGGAGATGCCAGGTGATAGGGTGAAGTGTGGGGGGTAAGTACTTCTGTTTAGTATTTATATGTGTGTTATGACATGTTCACATTTATCCTGAAGAAGGGGAACTGGTCCCCGAAACGTTGATTGTTTTTTCACCATTACAAGATTTTATCACAGACTCTGAGTGCCGCTTCATTTTGTGATCCTATATATATATATATATATATATATATATATGCAGAGAAAGGGGTGGTGTCTAAGGGAGCTGAACCCAATGATATCTTCCAGAATTTGACCACAAATCACTTTAAAATAGTTTTTTTATATATTTATATAAAAGTATTTAACAATCACAGTGAATAACAAATGGCTGACATAATCAAAATGCAGACATCAGATATGGACACCATATATTGTGGATAATTGGTAAATCCAATGTGGTTTTCTTAATTATTGCATATCCGATGTTCTTATATCTGAACCAGAAACTCGATGCATTTCGTCCAACTGGACTTCATCAGGGGCTCAATATCAAAAACAAGTCGGAAGAACATAAAGGAACAGATGACCAATACATGATCGTATTAATCCCACATCAGTAAAACAGGCTTTGCAATAACAGATGTAATAAAGAATGAGCTGATTCCACAGCAAGGTTTGTATTGAATATGCCAACTCAGTAAGGCAAACAGTAATACAATAATGCTGAGTCCGGTATAAGCCACAATTTCATTTTCGTGGATAATCCTCAGCAGGAAGAGTGGCTTCTCCTAGTCAGCAGTCAGACTAGGAGGATTATCCACGAAAATGAAACATAAGGGTTCAATTGCTATTGCATTCCTTTAGGGCACTGGGTGCAGCAATTAGTTATCAGCAAGATAGCCCTAGCCCTACTCACCCTGTGTGACGGATCCAGCGATGCAGGTCCCGGCTTTGATGTCAGACATCCGCCCTCCGTTCGCCTGGACACGCCTGCGTTTTTCTTACCACTCCCTGAAAATGTCTGGAAACAGTGAGTATCCACCCCGGATCATCTCCCGCCTGTCCGTCTTCTTGCGATCGCCGCTGCAATTACATTTGTTGCTGGCGGCGGCGTTGCCCGACGGCGAACGTGCATGCGCATTTCCGACCCATTCGCACCACAGCGAAGAACCGCTGCATGCGAACGTGTCAGAATGACCCCCAATTTGGGATATTTTTTATTCCTGCTACAGTCCTGGATATACCGATGCACCAATTCGGAGATCTGGAAAATATGTTAGGATCTGTTATGACTGAGCAGAAACGTTGAGAAAGTTCCCAGAAGGGATTGAAACGCATCAGAAAGTCAGGGAACGCGGAGGCTGTGGTGCAGACAATCACAGAAAAGAGCTGCAGACCAGAAGGCTGACCCGGGAGACCCCCTGATGATTCGACTGCTTTACCATCAGTTCCAAGAAATTCCGGTAATTGACCTATCCACCCCCCCCCCATCCCCCCGTGACCCTGATCACAATTTGAGTGCCGTCACTTTTGTGTTTTAAGAAGTTTTTTGTCATTTGTTTGTATTATTAAAAAAACGTACTTTGCTATGGTCCTTTATCTCTTGCTTTTATTCACATGTGCTGGAGGAAATTGCATGAGAGTAGACAAACATGTACAGTATGTTTATGCACACACAGCTTCAAATAGACTGTATCCTGGAATTTTTGTCTTGGTTTGGATCTTATAAAGAATAGGAGAACATTCCCCTGATAAAAAGAAAGTGATTGAGTTTTGTGAACGCCGGGAAAAAGACCACTTATTTTGTTGTAGTGTGTATTTATAAGGGTTTTGAGGATCCCCTTTAAGTGTGTGTTTATTCTGGTTTCCACTTAGGTAGCGCATTGTGAATTTCCACATTGTACAGTATATTGTATAAACTGTTATTTATGTTATTTATTAATTAAGTTATTAATGTAATGTTAACCTTTCTGTTAGGAATTTCTGAGGTCTGAGTTTAGGACTCACTGCTATAAATCAACGTAGTGTCAATTTTTACCATTCTATACATACACAAATCAATGTGTACATACTGTTTATGTCCAAGGCTGAGGATAGGTTTTTCAGCTGCACCCCTAGATTCCTGTATTTGCTCCAATGCTCTGCAGAGCAGGGGACTTGGATTGTGGAATGGTGCATATATCTGGAAAAAATAATTCAGCTCACATGCCAGAAGTGGGAATGAGACCCTGCACTAGAGACAGACAAAAATAAGGAATCGTTAAATAGTCTTGAGGTACCTGCTATGAGAGACAGAGTCTGTACTCTTGGATGGGAGGTCTTGGTGCATGCAGCGACTCAGCCATTGTATTACTTGGGGGATTGAATCTGGGAAGAAAAGTGAGGGAAGACAAAACCCTATAACTGCTTAGCTGCAGCGGCTAAGGTGACAATGAGAAGAAGAGAGTCACATCTGCGCCCCCTCCAGAGCCAACTGTTAGAAAAGCTTAGATAAAGGGAAAGAGAGCTGGAGTTAAGCCCCATACAGCACTAGAAAAAAACACAGGAGTAGAGCCTGCTTACAGGGAGAGGTGAGATACAGAAATGGAGTTTTCACCGTAGGTAACTGTTCAAAGGAGGAGGTTGAGCCAAAGGGTTCCCTGAACCCCTTCTGCGGAGGTACAGCCTGTCCTTTCCAAGATCTACAAGAGTGCTGGCATTAAGGGGAAGGGGGGTCTGAGTTTTAATGTCATTGGAACTCATACCTGGAACAGATTACACAGCCATTTATACTAGAAGTGGGTCAGTTATAACATATGAGCTGTCTAGGACCTATGAAAGACTTATCTGATAATCAAGAGAGGAGGAGGCCCTTGTTTAGTCTCCATCCGGGTCCCTTCATCTCTAGCTGGCAAAGCAATAGACTCTGGGCACTAGGGTCAATAGGAGACCATAATGCTTTCCCAGAGTCTAGTACACATGCGCAGGTCTCCAGGAGTAAGCCTGAACTTCATCAGGCTTGTCGTCGCAGGTGGCCTTGCAAGGCCCAGGATTCTGCAGCCATGACACAGTCCTTGGCATCACTTCTACACATGCGCAGAAAAGCGATCTTTACTGAATCACCCCCTAAATCTTATTATATATAAATATACAAAAAAAATAAATGATCTGAGGACAATGTGGTAAAAAAAAATATATGCAGTATATAAAATACTAAAAAATAGAGAATAATAAATTGGAATATAAACATATGTTTATTATACTGTAATGAAACTTTAAAATTCAAGCTCAGTGGTTTCAGAGTTTTTAGGCATTGTATATAAAAGACTACTCTGATACAATGGCCAATAATTACTAAAAATCAGAGTTTGTCCGATTTGTGTTTTTTTTTCTAAGTCCCAACACGGGAATTCACTAAGCACAAATCTCGGCAGTGTTTGGGCTATTCGTAATGGTTTGATTGGCAAAGTTCAGAAATACGAATGAATAGACCATCGGTCAAACGCAGCTGTTATTTCATACAACACGGGTATTCACTATTCATTCGTATTTGGGTGTTAGTCTCTGAGTGCTCATGTGCGGGTGTATTTTTTTTGCGAATCGTTAAAAAAAGCAGCAAGAAAATAGACCTGTTTTTTCCAGTCGAGTTTGGATAACCATGCACGGATCAGTGAGATCTGTGCATGGTTATCTATGGGAAAGGGTCTGTTTACTGTAAAAACTGGGGGAAAAATTTGCGTGGGGTACCCCCTCCTAAGCATAACCAGCCTCGGGCTCTTTGAGCCGGTCCTGGTTGAAAAAATATGGGGGGGAAAATGGCAGGGGTTCCCCCATATTTGATCAACAAGCACCGGGTTCTGCGCCTGGTCCTGGTGCCAAAAATACGGGGGACAAAAAACGTAGGGGTATTTTTGGAACCAGCACCGGGCTCCACTAGTCAGAGAGATAATGCCACAGCCGGGGGACACTTTTATCTTGGTCCCTGCGGCCCTGGCATTAAATCACTAACTAGTCACCCCTGGCCGGGGTACCCTGGAGTGGGAACCCCTTAAATCAAGGGGTCCCCCCCCTCCAGCCACCCAAGGGACAGAGGTGAAGCCCAAGGCTGTCCCCCCATCCAAGGGCTGCGGATGGGGGGCTGATAGCCATGTGTAAAAATAAGAATATTGTTTTTTGTAGCAGTACTACAAGTCCCAGCAAGCCTCCCCCGCAAGCTGGTACTTGGAGAACTACAAGTACCAGCATGCGGGGGGGGACGGGTTCGCTGGTACCTGTAGTACTAATACAAAGTAAATACCCAACAAAAAACAGGACACACACACCGTGACAGTAAAACTTTATAACATACATGCACACCTACATACATACTTACTTACCTATGTTCACACGAGGCTCGGTCCACTTCTCCATGTAGAGTCCACGGGGTACCTGAGAAAAAAATTATTCTCACATAATCCAGGGTAGCTTCTGTCCTCTTTGTAATCCACGTACTTGGCAAAAAAACAAACCGAAAAAGCCGAAACACGCACTAAAAAGGGGTCCCATGTTTACACATGGGACCCCTTTTCCCGACTGCTGGGACCCCCCCTGACTCCTGTCAAAGAGGGTCCCTTCAGCCAATCAGGGAGCGCCACGTCATGGCACTCTCCTGATTGGCTGTGCGCTCCTGTAGTGTGATTGAGGCTGCACACTGAAGATACAATATAGCGCATAGGCGCTCCATTGTATCCAATGGTGGGAACTTTGCGGTCAGCGGTTGACCGCGAGTAACCTCACCGCTGACCGCAAAGTTCCCACCATTGGAAACAATGGAGTGCCTATGCGCTACATTGTATCTCTGCCGTGCGCAGCCTGACTGACAGCTCAGGAGCGCACAGGCAATCAAGAATCCTGATACGAAAAGCTTGATGCGGTAATATGCGATGAATGAGATGTTCCAACTTTTAGAAGAAGTTGAAACATCCAAACGGAGAGACCAGGTTACTATTCAAGAAATGAAAGAGCAAGTGACCCAGCTGGAACATGAAAACAAAACAATTGTCTCTGAGCCCACTTTTTAAAACCCAACCCGAAGAATTTCCAATGTCAAGAAACCTAAACAGATCATCCTGAAGCAGTGGCCGCTAACTTGCATAAAATTCCTACAGATAGAAGAACTGACTTTGAAAAATAAGTTGTATTGCTTGTAAGATATATGACATGGTTGTATGTTTTCATGTGAGAAAAGGTTATGGCTTTATTGAACAGAATGATACCTTGAGATATAGTTTTGTTTATTTTACTGCCATAACAAGTTTCTGAAAAGTATAGAAGATGGAGAAAATGCAGAATTCAATGTAGTAAAATGGTGAGCAAGCAGGTTTTGCTGCTACATACTAGAAGAAGAGAGATTTTCGGAGGAGGTATAAATGTAAAACAAACTAATAAAGGAGAGATGGAACATGAATGACCCATTAACTGAATATCTGCCCAGTATAAATGCCTTTCTCCATTATTCTACCCACATCACTTGAGATGGAGAACAGATTAACAGATTTAGAGACTAACAACTCAACACATTCAGAATCTTTGCCAGAGAAAGGAAATGATCAAAGTTGTTATCCATGCAAATCTCTGCATTAATATCCTAAATATTCCAACCTGAGTCAATCACAAGAGGAACATAATAGCTCATGGGTAGAAGAACAAGAAGGACCATTGCAACAAGAACCCCACAGAGAAGAGGGAAAAGGGGATGAGCCAGTGATAAAAATCTAAGAAAACACCACCAGGGAAACAAGAAGACTTTATAAACCAATACCTTCCTAGCTCATTGTCCAAATGATTGTGTTAAGGTGGCTTGCTAATGGATTTGAATGAGGTGTGAATGGATGGATAAATGTTTAAATAATGTTTTGGTGTGGTTGGTGATCAGGAATGTTATATACTGTATTATCTATATGCAAGATCATCAGGGGGAGAATATAACCCCCTGGTTTTACCAATTAGGTTTGTGGCCATCAACAAATTGGAGGAGTGGTTGGAGGAATTTGAATCTATTGGGTTCATCCCTGATTTGTATGTGACAATAAAACCATCAAGGAAATCTGAGCAGAATGGGACTGAAATATTGAGGACACAGGAACCAAAAAGAGCAAAGATATATTATCAGATGGGGATGTAGTCACGATCCTGGTGTATCATGGATCCCAACCACCGGTATCCCAAACCCAACCCATCAGATTAGCCTTTCATTTGCATTTTGAGCATATGGGTAAAGCACAAAGACAAACTCATTTGGGGTGGTGGGCTCGGTGCTCCCCTGGTTCTATATGGCTATTGCATAGACATTCTATTTTTTATATGGGATGGGGATCTGGACATGCTCAAGAGGTTGTTGTTTTTCTCAGCACTAACACATTTATTTAAGTTTTACAATTACTTTTAACCAAAACAAAATGAACTTCATGGATATGGCTCTGCAGATAGTGGATAATGAAATATATACATATAATTATGTGAAAGAGGTGGCCAGTAATGCCTATCTGCACTTCAAAAGCACTCATCATGCCCCATGGAAAAACATTCCTAAGGGGCGACTAATGCATTTAAGAATTAATTGTTCCCAAAAGGAGACTTTCATTCATCACGCTTCCATTTGAGTCTAGAGGATATCCCAAAAATATACTGCACTAGACAAAACTTGTATAGAGGTAGGGAAACACTGTTAGAATCAAGAGTGAAACTTATGGGCACAGTGGAAACAGGTGACCTAGCATTTATTTCAACAGTCAATGATTACCCGGGGGAAATTAAAAAAGTTATAAAACAAAATTATATTTTGAATCTGTATCCAATTTTAAAAAACATCTTCCATCAAATCCAAACTAATATTTAAAAACAATAAGTCCATTAAAACATTACTGACACCCAGCTATTTGAAAACCCCAAAATAATCAATGGTCTGACCATGAATTTAAACACTTGGTAGGGTTTTATAGATATGGAAGAACCAAGTGTACAACTTGCTTACATATGGTTAATAAGACCGTAACAGTTCCACTTAAGTCTACGAATAAGGAATACAATATCAAGGAATTTATCAATTGTAATACCAGCTGGGTGCTATATTTGCTACAAAGTGGTTGTCAACTAAAGTTTGTGGAGAGGACCACTAGAAGCTTGAGGTTGAGATTTATGGAAAATCATAGAAATATTGTTAATAGGGTACAAAACCACAGTTTGTCCAAACATTTTAATGACCATCACAAAGGATCCCAGTACATTAAAATTAATAGGATTGGAATACATACAGTGCCTGTGACCAAATGTGGAGGTGACAGATTTGGTAGATTTTGTAAAAGAGATCTACTGGATCTTCCAGATGAATTATCTTCATCCACATGGTTTAATTGAATCTATGGAGTTAAACTCAGTGCTTTGATTGGTTGTATAAGAGGAAAAACTATCCATAGATTGTGCCATGTTTTATGAGTCGGATTTGTTGACCCTAGTATGCCATCCTTTGTTTATTTCTTCCCCTCTTAGACCTATGATCCCATAGAATGTTTAGAATTATTTTGTAACATACGGAGAGACTAATATTTAACAGCAGATTATCTATATATTATTATGACTGCTATTTAGAACTGGCATCCAGTATAATTACTTATCTCTTGAACTTACAACATTAGATAATTCAAGCCTACCATAACTATTAGCAGCTTTTTGATAGTATAGGCATAGAATAGTACTATTTATTCATAAGTATTTATTTGAATAATGTCATTAGTGCTTTAAATAGCAATTATACCATTCCCTTGTAACCTCTTCATATGAGAGATGTCTTGTATATTGTGATCCATTCATGTATTGGATTAAAACCTGCTCCAGAGCGCTCTTGACCTCAGACTGGGGCAACGGTTCATCTTTTCAGCCACGATAGCAAAGAAGTGGCTTCAGGACATCTCTGTGAATGTCCTTGAGTGGCCCAGCCAGAGCCCAGACTTGAATCCGATTGAACATCTCTGGTGAGATCTGAAAATGGCTGTGCACCGACACTTCCCATCCAACCTGATGGAGCTTGAAAGGTGCTGCAAAAAGGAATGGGCAAAATTGCCCAAAGATAGGTGTGCCAAGCTTGTGGCATCATATTCAAAAAGACTTGAGGCTGTAATTGCTGCCAAAGGTGGCATTGTGGTGCGGGGTACCTGGAATGTGGGTGAGTCTGGGCTGTTTTCAGGGCGGCGACGTGGCATCACACATGGCCTCTGCAACCAGCCAGGCAATGGGTCATCCCTTAATTTACGGGGATAGCGATACGATCGCAATTGAATTGTGATCACATCACTGATGGCCATTTGCTAGGTAAGCGGCTTTACCCTATGCTGGACAGCTCTCAGCATGCGATCGCAAGCAGTTGCAGTTTTGCTAATTCATCAAAACTGCAACTGATGCTGACTAAGGTCCTTTATACATATTTAAGAGAAAGATGTTTGAATTACATTCTGAATGGGATAGCGAGTCAATGGAATGATGGTATGTCATAGGGTGGCAACACATATAGAGCAATGAGAGGAAAATTAGGTGAGCAGCATAGTTAAGGATAGACTGCAGTGGGGCGAGGCAGGAGTTAGGAAGGACAGAGAGGAATAGGTTATAATAGCCTAGGTGACAGATGATGAGGGCATTAAAATTTAGTAGCTTCTAGGGTAAGAAAGGATCAGATTCTGGAAGGATTGTGAGAGGGACTGAATGTAGGGCAAGAAGGAGAGGTTAGAGACCAAGATGATACCCAGACAGCAAATATAGGAAACAGAGGAGAGGTAAAGGCTGCCAGTGGGAATGAGGGAAGGGACCTTGGAAGGTAACAAGACAACAATTTCAGCAATTGAGAAGGAGTGGTGGGAGTTAAAGTCATACAAAGATGAACTAACACCAGTTGATTTCCTAACTAATTACTGTAGATATGCACCTCGTAGAATTTTACTACTGTACTAATTTAGATTCCAGTCCACATCAGGCATATTGATAAACCTTTTATAATTATCAACTCATGACTTATTGACATCTGATTTCCTCTACTAAATAATATCTATACAAATCCACTTCTTGTACTAGTGGTTTATAATTTGTTCTTATTCGATTCAATTAATTGTTGCACCAAGTTTTCATTTCAACACATTTCCCATTTGTTACTTTTGAAAGCTAATTGATGGGGATGAGAAGGCTGCAGGCCAATGAAATGCTTATTAAAACAACTTCTCAAGAGAACCTCAAGACTTACTTACGATGAAACAATAGATCTTCCTATGTGTTAAATATTATATGTTTTTTTCACAAACTTGGAACCCTTTTAATATAAACCCAGCTACACAATTTTAGATCAATATTTATATAAATTACTCCTACAGCTGTTTTCATATATTTATTTGAAAAGCAAACCAGATGGGTATATTAGTGAATTGAGGCTCAAAGCCAAACTCCTGTTGGTCTGTTGATTAAAGTTCTTTTTTTATTTATATATGTATATATTTTTTTGCCAAAGGAACACTGTATATATTGTACTTTTCATAACATTTCAGGGCTATTGCTAATTGTGAAACCCATAAATTGTAACTATATATATTGTAATATTTCAGTGCCAGCTGCTTTGTTCATTATTGGTAATGTCAAAAATGTTTAACAAGTTCCAATTGTGCTCTAGGTGTAATCGGTGGGAATTATTCCTGTCTCAATGGAGCTCTCTTTGTGAACTGGTTCTGTTTATTACAGGTGTGTTCATAAATAAACCTAAACTTCATTATATCTGATCCATGTTTCAGCAACTGGTTTTGATTGTTTTTTAATTGCATGTTCTAAAACAAAAGACATTATAGAGCAGAGTGCAGGTGGAAAACACAGGTTATTTAAACTTATAAAAGAAGCCTTGTAAACAGTAGATGTAATAAGACCTCAGTCAGCAAAAGTAAAGTTAAAATGCTTTAACAGATTTAGTCCTGAAATGATGGAAAAAAAAATGTAATAAGGAAAAAAATATGTTGGTTTCTCAAAGGTATTAGGCATCAATGTAGCTTGTTTCGTTCATATTTATTTGTGTTATTTCAATAGTGTGAGGTTTCTTTTTTAAAGGTGTTGTAGTTGCTGTATGTGAAACATAATAACACCATACAATTTAAAGAAATTGAAAAAAAGTTTAACGGTAAGTAAATCGCTGAAAGACTATGATAAAAGTGCACATATACTAGATTGGGTTGGGTATGTGTCTGTGGTCACCATTAATATTATATTAACTGTTATGGAAAGTTTAAAAGAGGCAGAGACTTATTATGACTGTCCAGTTGTTTTTTCTATAGGATAATGACTTTTACTATTTACTTCACTGAACACTCAATAATTCTTGTGAAGATGACACCAGACCAATCTGTATTTGTCCTGCCCACTCACATAATAACCTATATTCGTGCTGAGTGTGACTTATCACAATCTGTGAGCTCAACAATAGTTGCTGAAACTACTTTGGTCTCCATCTGTAACAACTTATAATATACTGTAAGTGCTATTGATACTAATTACAGACTCAGGGCCAGTTTATGAGTAATTTATTTTATTTATTTATTAGCAGTTTCTTATATAGCGCAGCATATTCCGTTGCGCTTTACAATTAGAACAACAATTATAGAACAAAACTGGGCAAAGACAGACAGACAGACAGAGGTAGGAAGGCCCTGCTCGCAAGCTTACAATCTATAGGGAAATAGGCATTGATACACAAGGATAGATGCTACCTGTCACATACTGGTTCCCCAGGTTGCTAGGTTCTTAATGGGTTGTATATGATATGATCACCCAGCAATGTTGGAAGACAAAATGTGAGTTTATGTGGACTGTACAGAGGGGATGTAACTTGATAGGGAAGCTGTGAAGGTTATGTGTGTGGGTCTGAAATTTGGTAGGCTTGTCTGAAGAGATGAGTTTTCAGAGAACGTTTAAAGGTTTGGAGACTAGAGGAGAGTCTTATTGTGCGTGGGAGTGCATTCCACAGAGTGGGTGAAGCCCGGGTAAAGTCCTGTAATTTAGAGTGGGAACAGGTAATACATGTGGATGAGAGACGCAGATCTTGTGCAGAGCGGAGAGGTCTGGTAGGGAGATATTTTGAGATGAGTGAGGAGATGTATGATGGTGCAGTTTGGTTAATAGCCTTGTATGTAAGTAAAAGTATTTTATATTTGACACGGTAGAATACAGGTAACCAATGGAGGGACTGACAGAGCGGATCAGCAGATGAAGAACGTCTGGCGAGGAAGATTAGCCTCGCAGCTGCATTTAAAATGGATTGAAGTGGTGATAGCCTATGTTTGGGAAGACCAGTAAGGAGACTATTACAATAATCAATGCGGGAGATGATGAGTGCATGGATTAGAGTTTTTGCAGTGTCTTGTGTAAGATAAGGGCGTATTTTGGATATGTTTTTAAGGTGCATGTAACATGATTTAGAGACAGATTGAATGTGTGGAACAAAGGACAGTTCAGAGTCAAGGGTGACACCTAGGCAACGAGCTTGTGGGGTGGGGTGGATAGTTGCATTGTCAACAGTTATAGAGATATCAGGTTGGTAACTACTCTTAGCTGGTGGGAAAATAATTAATTCGGTTTTGGAAATGTTGAGTTTGAGGTGGCGAGATGACATCCAAGATGACATGGCAGACAGGCATCCAGTAAGGACGTATTGGCCCAATCAGACCCTACACCAATTCCTGACATGCCTAGGCTGTAGTACATTTTGTAGTGGGCTCCAGGTGAAGAGATCTGGGCTATTCCTCCCTCTCATTTCATTGTCCCAAGAGCAATGATAAATGATCTCCTGTCTTTCTGACTCCAGTTGCACTGGTCTGACAGCTCCCTATTGGTCAGGATTGGGACCATGAGTTTGATTCCTTCAAGTTTGCCTGGCAAACTATAGTGCATCATAGCTGGCCAAATGGAGAGTGAATTGTGGCTTAGAATAGACAATGGTTGGACAATATATAGACACTGTTATAGAGGAAATGACAAGTACAGTACAATGGAGCTGTCAATAGACACTGTGCAACAGGATGTACAATGTTTCTGGAAATTAACGGTGCAATAAGATTAGCAATATGCTATGATTTACAGTACAGCAAAACCACCTACAGTATGTTCTATAGCACTGATTAATGCAGCATTGAATGCTGTCTATGTAATTTCCACTGCCACTATCTTTAAAAACTGAGTGGTCAAGGTTACTACTGACCTTCAACCTCCTTGCCAAGTTTCGGTGGGTTTGGAGGGTCAGTAATCTAGATTCTTTATGGGAAACAGTCTACTAAATACATTTGATGTTCAATGAGTGGCACAATACGGTCACTGCCAATTGCTACCATGGGGCAAACCTATTACTACACAAAATAATAATTACTACACAATAATTGTAGTAATATAGAATGAGCACAACTGGCTGTAGTTCATGGTGGAACTGATATCAGTAAGGTAATTAGAATATACCAAGCTAAGCATATATATTATAAACTAATCATAAATCTGTCGCAAGGTAGCATGTATTTTCAATGTAATATTTGACAATAGTGCATACTGTACACTGATCTAGTTGTGAAGTATTAAAAAGATCTATTAATCACAGAGTGATTTTTGCATAAAAAAAATAAAACAAAGTGACCACATTTTTAGTATTTTTCATTGCACTTTTCATTGTACATGAGTTTGCATTAATTTGTGCAGCAAGTGTTGCTTGCTACGCAAATTGCTTTTTGTGCATTTTCTGCTCATTAATTGTACCGCTTTAAACAAACAAAAAACTCTAAAAGATCTAATTAAAAACACAAAAGATTAAAAGTTCACAAATAAAAAGAGAAATATATCAGACAAAAAAACAACGTAACTGTAAAGAAAAGTAAAGCACTGCATATTTAGCAAAACACCTCACTGTAAAGGCAAGATAGCTTTAGGGGTGGAAACGATGACTAATGAAGCAGAACGTTTATTAATGAATTAACACCCACATAAAACAACTTAATTTCCTCTAGGCACCTTTAAACGAACTTGGAAGAAACCCAGCTTGTATACTACATTTCAAAGGTGCAGACTTTTAAAATGCTGCTAAAAATAACAGCACTTAAACACCTCCAAAAGTTAAGCAATATAATGCAACTATTCTAAGCAACATTCATGTTTCTAAATCAGGAGATGGCAGGAGAATTTTCTTTTCCACTCTTTCAACACACTGTGGCATGTAATTTGGCTACATAACTCACCAGACAGGTCCTATGGATGCATGACAAGCTTGTGTAGGGAGCAATAAGCAATCAATGCTCTGGACACATGCAAGTACAATATATCTCTGAAGATGGGAATTTCATGGAAGTTTTAGGATGTTAGTGATCATTCAGAAGGGACTTTTGGCATTCTGATATTTGGGGGTAGAGGTACTTATTTGTTTGAAAAGATACCTCCTTTTCATTAGTATAGTGCTGCACAGTTCCCTCAAGCAAACGTTCTGTTATACAGCTTTAAGGGGAACATTTACTAAGCAGTGATAAGAGTGGAGAAGTGAGCCAGTGGAGAAGTTGCCCCATCAACCAATCAGCAGCTCTGTATAATTTTATAGTATGCAAATTATAGATGTTACTTCAGTGCTGTTTGGTTGCCATTGGCACTTCTCCACTGGCTCACTTCTCCACTCTTATCACTGCTTAGTAAATGTCCCTCTAAGTTTGCTATACATTGTACAACAGTGCAGCCAACCAGCCAACATGGAAGAGGGCAGAGTGACTGCCCGATAATTGGGGCGCATCCATATACTTCAAGATGTATTGAGGCGATCTCCATTCATTGTCTGGAGTCAGCAGAGCAGTGGTCTGCTGGATCAAAAAGACTTGAAAACTAAACCAAATTATCCAGACCATTGTTCAACTGTTTTCAGGCTGAGAACGATGTTCAGTACCATGCCCTGAATTATTGTATAATTGTTCAAACCAGTCAATTGGTCACCTGGTTTGCATGATACTTGTATCGTTTATGGCTAGCTCTACTAATGTAATTGTTACAGTACACTTATCTATATTTTTCTATATATTTGTAGCAATTCAATTTAAGGGACAGAGCAGAGCTGCTGCACATGCACAATGGTCACAGCTTCTTTTAGCAAGTTTGCTGTGTGTGAGCCTGAGCCCTCAATCAGTGCACTGGACTAGAGAGTATTTGCTAGGAAGAAGAGACAGGAGTCTTACCATGAGGTGAAAGAATGTGTGCTTAGAAAGTGCAGTTTTGTCTCCTACTGGTTCTCAGGGGCGTTTTAAGAGAGGAAGGGGCCCATGGGCAGACTCCTGTTGGGCCCCCTTCTCTCCACGGCGCTGTAGGCTCTGGCAATGAGCCGGAGTCTACTGCGCATGCGTAAGTCTCTGGAAACATGGCGCCCGCCATGGTCCGGAGACTAATTTCTTATTGCACATGTGCGTCGCCATTTTGGGACAGATTTTTGCAGCTTTGTCGCCCGCCGCGGGACTCCGGAAAGGTGACTGTTAACACAGCATGGGTGCAGTGTGTGTGTTGTGGGGCCCCCTGGACCCAGGGGCCCGTGTGCACTGCACACACTGCACCCATGGTAGAAACACCAATGCTGGTTCTATTATGTTTGTGTATTTATCTATGGGATGTTTAAACTTTTCCTGACCACTTATTTTATTTATATTAGTTAAATATGTTTGATAAAACCTATACTAAAGACCATCTATATTGTTAAATATTAATACTGTATTCCATTCAGTATCCATTGTGTAAAAAGACCAATGTGTACATTAATGTCCAGGGTCGGTACTAGGTTCTTCTACTGTTCCATCAGACTCTTGCGCTTGCTCCAATTTTCCACAGAGTGGGAGATTGAGGATTGCATTTGGAAACCCCCTCTAGAAATCGTGCATTTGCCCATAAACCATGCACGAACATAATAATTTAAGGAAACAAACAAAAATGATTGGTTTAAAAAAATATTCATAATAAAAAAAATGGTATAAACATTCATTATATTATATGACATGACATTATATTTTCTCAAACTTTTCCCATAAAATTTGGTTTACTTACAAAATTTGCCTTAAATCTCATGCTTCAGGATCAAATATGCACCAGTGTTTTTGGGAATCTACTGCTACAGTATGAGATCATTTTGGAAAGAGATTTATGATCCCTGCCAAATCAACATGACACCATGTTTTAAGGTTAACAACTTTATGAGACATTTTTGGGCATCCACATCAGTAATAATAATAATAATAATAATAATAATAATTTGTCTTACTAAGATTATGATTGAAATCAGTTTTAACATTTTGATATTTAAGATCATTTAGGCCTACAGCACATTTTTTTTCTTTTTTTATGACATCATACAATTATTAATGCTGATTGGGCATAATACTAGATTTTGTGAAGGGTCAGATCAGAGTTCTTCTTTAACTAGGCAAATGGGCTGCTAATTAGACATGAGCGGGTGCGGTTCTCATAAGAGTGGGAGGGAGGACCCAAGGACATTTCCATCTTGCACCACTTTTCATTTCTGCACTGTTGTGTGCAATGTTTCATAGATGTGCTATAAACTGCCGTGTGTTTGTGCCGCTGCTGTGTCGGTTAGCAACCTGCCGACTCGCTGCATCCTTTGGCCAAAAATAGATGAAAACAATATTGTGAGCTGTGAGGTGGTCAAAATTGACTGTAAATGACTAGAAATTAATGTTAGTGAGGTTAATAATACTGTAGGAACAAAATCAGGCCCACATTCTGTGATTTTAGCTGTTTTTATGATTTTTTTTTTACAAAAACACAGATCCAAAACCAAAACCACAAGGGCAGTTTTGGCAAAACCAAATGCAGATCTAAAACACGAGGGCGATACAGCTCCAAAACCAAAACCAAAACACGGAGGTCTGTGCACATCTCTACTGCTAATGTGTTTAGAATAATATGTGTACTTGTAATGATTATTAATAATAAATGTATATTATGTATCCATGTTACAGTATGTGTTTATGTAACAAACTTGTCTTATGGAAAGGGTCAGATTCAAGTAAAGTGTCCCATAACCTTTTAAAACATTCATATCCTTTTCTGAGTAATGAAAGGGATATCTTCAATCAGGAAGTGATAACAAATTGTATTAAATTGAGAAAGAATATCCTGTCTCAAGTACAAAATATCCCAAATCACAACATAAGGCAGGTCATGTTAAATTGAATCATACTCAGTAATTTAAGAATTTCTGCCATATATATCATAAATTGTGCTTTTACAGTAGACAGTTCTGTTTTCATGGATGCAACGGTCACACTACAGCTGTTGCTTAAAGAATTGTGAATCATGATTTCCAGAATATAAATGCATCTAATACGAATGAGAATTTCCTGGATCTCCAACTGCCGGGATATAGATTTCATAATACTGTATAGTTTATGCATCACTTAGATAACAATATTTACATTGGATGTTACCCAGTTTGGGAGTTAACATTTTCTGTTCAAAATAAATGAAACAGTTATGTTAGTTTTGTTCTATTATCTTACATATGTGATATGGCCTAACATATAACTGGGGAGTCATTCAGACTATTTAATGTTTATCCACCCATTTTTACGGAAAGCGCAGGGATTAGCGCATCAAGATTGTAACAAACATCTGAAGGGGTTGCAAAAGCTTCTGATGGGAAAAGCTGCCATATATTGGATGGATGGAGGTGCTCCTTGCCAAATGTGGGCTTGGCACCTTTGTACACTTTGTATTGCGTCTGGGTTAACGGGAAGCAGCAGAGCCTTTTTCCCAAATTTTTTTTTTTTTTAATGATTTATTGAAGTCTTTGTGTGCTGTGCGGATCAGTCTTGGCCTACACTTTCATTGGGATGCCATTAGCACCTTCCAGGCACACTTTAAACAGGAACCTGCATTTAAAGGGAGAGATCTATTCATGTAATAAACAACATGTTCATTAAAGACAAAGGTAATAAAGACAGTCCTCATATCCAGCACTATTATGACTTGGTTTAAGAAGCAAAAAATGTTGAGATTAATGAATGTTTTTATTCTTTTCAGTATAGTTTAGGGCTTTTACATAGGGCTTGTTCCCCAAAATGGAATCTGGGTGTGCAACTATGGGGAGTATTCAATTAGCGTTGAAGTCACATTTTTGCTGTAAAAATTGCAAATTTACCGTGAATTGCTCTAAATTTGCAAAAGCGCCTATTCAACTGTCAGCAAAAACGTTTTTGCTGTAATTTTAACAAAATTCTACTCTGAACAGGTGATAAACTTGGGGAAAATTCCTATTTTAAGTGAAAAATGTCGGTATTTGGTTCTGAACCACTGGGACACCCCCCTGAATGACTAATTGGCACTCAGAAGTTTTTTATTATTTTCGATTGGCCAATAATGACATGTCATTTTTGAGGTGAAAAAGTACAAATTATGGAAATTGGGGCACAAGGTATGGGACAGGTATATTGGGGTGCTTTATGAGTGGAACACGTGTTTTTAGACGTGCAGGTGGGAGTAATCGGTCTGTTTCCACTTTTAAAAGTCCCCTAAAATGACCCAAATATATACTTGTAACCATTTTTATGTACACCAAGTTTAATTTTAGGACTTATTTTGCTGGAAAAAAAATTGCTTTGTATAATATTTTTACATTTAAAAAAAAAATGCATATAACAGCCATTTGACCGAATTTAAGTACCAGAAATAAGTTTATTATAACCAATAATAAACTTTTATACTGTTATCCGATGTTAATCTAGATTTTTTTGGGAGTACGGACAGATTTACCCATTTTTCACTTTTCACTTTAGGCACAAATTTGTCACGTCAAACCCGTTTTCACAAATTTGCATTTGAATAGGGCGAATCGCGGGATCGCGCGCATACCTGCAAAAAGTTCATTTTCTTGACAAAAAAAAATGCATAAATGGCAATCGCGGTAAATTGCCACAATTTTGCACTTAAATTAATACCCCAATCTGTAATTGCTAAGTGGAAAAATGGGCACAATTGATGTGGGGCTGTTTTTCTTGCACATAGGCAATATTTACTAAACTGCAGATTCTGATGATTTTTCATTGGCTGTATGAAGGATTAAAAGTGACAATTAATGTAAACACTTTTTCCTTGTGTCCTCTCAGTGAAATATTGTGCACTATGCACATTCAGTATCTATAGATGGCCAGATTAATGCACTGGAGAACTTCCAAATGGTTACAAGCTGTTTTTTGTGTAGGTCTCTACTCACCAGTGAGTCTCCGGAATAACACTGGTGAAAGTACTTAAGCATACCTGCCAGTCAAGCCTGTAATGTACTGTAGCAAGGGAAAAATAGACCTTCATCGCAAAGAGTGGACTGTGGTCCAGACTGATTGACGCAAACCTTTATTAAAGTACTATCTGAGCTCTGATCTGCAGCAGCCAGGAGGAGTCCGAGTAGATGACATCCGATCTCAAGTTAGCAGCGCTGAACAGTCACTCGGCCAGCTGTGGCAGCTGGCCACATCCCCTCTGGAGACTGGCCACACCCTAAACGTGGGCTCCCAACACTACATTACCCTGGTGGGCCCTTCATGCCCAAGTCCAACACTGCTTATCCGCATCACTAATGTGACACGCGTACAATGCAGGGGTATACTGAATACTGATGCTGGCATTTCATGTACTGTGTAAAAATGCCGATATGAGTGACCCTAACCACATATAAATTACAGATGTGCGGCGGACACTTTTCGGGTTATGTGTTTTGGTTTTGGATCTGGATTCCCGCACATGTTTTGGATCTGTATTGGTTTTGCCAAAACCACCCTTTCGGATTTTGGTTTGGTTTTGGATCTGGATGATTTAAAAAAAAAAAAAACATAATAACAGCTAAAATCACAGAATTTGGGGGCAATTTTGATCCTACGGTATTATTAACCTCAATAGCATTCTTTTTTACTCATTTCCATTCTGAACACCTCACACCTCACCGTATTGGTTTTAGGCCAAAAGGTTGCACCAAGGTTGCTGGATGACTAAGCTAAGCGATACAAGTAGGCGGCACAAACACCTGGCCCATCTAGGAGTGGCAAAAAGGAAAGAGAAAAAAGAAAGACTCTGTGTTAACACAGAGTCTTTCTTTTTTCTCTTTCCATTTTGCTATGCATTCTACTGACTCTGGGAGCACCACCGACATTTCAAATCAACACACCATGTGTAAATTGGTAATATAGTCGGTTAGGGACTAATATCCATCAAAGGTTATAGTCTGATGTTACAACCTGTCGCGCAACTACCCACTTTGTAGTACTCCATCTAGGAGTGGCACTGCAGTGGCAGACAGGATGGCAGTTTTAAAATCTAAGCCCCAAAGAGCACATAATGCAAAGAAAAAAAAGAGGTTCACCGAGGTCCCTGGATGACTCAGCTAAGCAACATAAGTGGATGGCACAAACATCTGGCCCATCTAGGAGTGGCACTGCAGTGGCAGACAGGAGGGCAGTTTTAAAAACTAGGCCCCAAAGAGCTCATAATGCAAAGAAAAAATAAGAGGTGCAAGATGGAATTGTCCTTGGGCCTTCCCATCCACCCTTATGTTGTATAAACAGGACATGCACCCTTTAACAAACCCATCATTTCAGCGACAGGGTCTGCCACACGACTGTGGCTGGAATGATTGTTTTTTTTTTGCCCCCCCCCCCAAAAGAGAAGCAATTAATCCCCCCACCAAAAAAGAAGCAATTAATCTCTCCTTGCACAAACTGGCTCTACAGAGGCAAGATGTCGTCCTCATCCTCATCCTCCGACTCCTCACCCCTTTCACTGTGTACATCCTCCACCTCATTTAGTATTAATTCGTCCCCATAGGAATCCACCATCACAGGTCCCTGTGCACTTTCTGGAGGCAATTGCTGGTAAAGGTCTTCCTGGAGGAATTGATAATTCATTTTGAAGAACATCATCTTCTCCACATTTTGTGGAAGTAACCTCCTACGTTGATGGCTGACAAGGTGAGCGGCTGCACTAAACACTCTTTAGGAGTACACACTGGAGGAGGGGCAACTTAGGTTAAATGAAGCCAGTTTGTGCAAGGGCCTCCAAATTGCCTCTTTATCCTGCCAGTATACATATGGACTGTCTGACATGCCTACTTGGATGCTGTCACTCATATAATCCTCCACCAGTCTTTCAATGGTGACAGCATTATATGCAGTGACAGTAGACATGTCAGTAATCATATGCAGGTCCTTTAGTCCGGACCAGATGTCAACACATGCTTCTGACTGCCCTACATCACCGCCAGCGGGTGGGCTCGGAAATTTTATCCTTTTCCTCGCAGCCCCAGTTGCGGGAGAAAATGGAGGAGCTGTTGACGGGTCACATTCCGCTTGAGTTGACAATTTTCTCACCAGCAGATCTTTACACCTCTGCAGACTTGTGTCTGCCGGAAAGAGATACAACGTAGGCTTTAAATCTAAGATCGAGCACGGTGGCCAAAATCTAGTACTCTAATTTCAACAGATTGACCTCCCTTGAATCCGGGGCAAAGCGAATGAAGGGTTCCACCAACAAGTCCCACATACTTAGCGGAATCGCTCTGTCTTAGCTCCTTCAATTTCTCCAGCTGTTTCTACAAAAGCCTGATGAGGGGAATAACCTGACTCAAGCTGGCAGTGCCTGAACTGACTTCACGTGTGGCAAGTTCGAAGGGTTGGAGAACCTTGTGCAACACAGAAATCAGTCTCCACAGCACTTGGGTCAGGTGCATTCCCCCTCCTTTGCTTATATCATAGGTGGATGTATAGGCTTGAATGGCCATTTGCTGCTCCTCCATCCTCCGAAGCATATAGAGTACTTAATTCCACCTCGTTACTACCTCTTGCTTCAGGTGATGGCAGGGCAGGTTTAGGGGTGTTTGCTGGCACTTCAGTCTTCAGCACGCAGTGGCAGAATGTTGAAAGTGGCCCGCAATTTTTTGGGCCACTAACAGCATCTCCTGCACGCCCCTGTCATTTTTAAAAAAATTCTGCACCACCAAATTAATTGTATGTGCAAAACATGGGATGTGCTGGAATTTGCCCAGATATAATGTACGCACAATATTGGTAGCGTTGTCCGATATCACAAATCCCCAGGAGAGTCTAAGTGGGGTAAGCCATTGTGCGATGACTTCCCCCAGTTTCCGTAAGAGATTGTCAGCAGTGTGCCTCTTACAAAAACCGGTGATACACAGCGTATCCTGCCTAGGAACGAGTTGGCATTTGTGAGATACTACTACTGATGTCGCTACTGTTCTTGCTGCGGGAGGCAATACATCTACCTAGTGGGCTGTCACAGTCAGGTAGTCCTTAGTTTGCCCTGCTCCACTTGTCCACATGTCCATGGTTAAGTGGCATTTTTCAGGACACTGAGAACACTTTTCTTAATGTCCCTGTACAGTCCGGGAATCGCATGCCTAGTGAAGTGGAATCTATACGGGATTTGGTACCAGGGACACAGTACGTCCATCAACTGTCTAAATCCCACTGCACTAATGGTGGATACCGGATGCACATCTAGCACAAGCATAGCTGTTATGGCCTCAGTAATCCGCTTTGCAACAGCGTGACTGCTGTCATATTTCATCTTCCTCGCAAAGGACTGTTGGACAGTCAATTGCTTAGTTGAAGTAACTTCCCCTCTGGGATGACGATCGACTCCCAGCAGCAGCAACAACAGCTGCGGCAGCAGCAGCAGTAGTAGACGTACCACTCAAGGATCCTCCGGAAGAATCCCGCTTAGAAGAGGACTCGTCAGTCATGCCAGTGACATGGCCTGCAGGACTACTTACATTCCTGACTGAGGAGGAAATTGACGTTGAGGGAGTTGGTGGTGTGGCTTGCAGGAGCTTGGGTACAACAGAAAGAAGGGATTTAGGTGTCAGTGGACTGCTTACACTCTTACCCAAAGTTTCTGAACTTGACAATGACTGATGAATGCGCTGCAGGTGATGTATAAGGGAGGCTGTTCCTAGGTGGTTAACATCCTTACACCTACTTATTACGGATTGACAAAAGCAACTCATGGCTTGGCACCTGTTGTCTGGATTTGTGGAGAAATTATTTTATACTGAAGAGGTGGCTTTTTTGATATTTTGCCCAGGCATGTCAATGGGCTTTCTCATCCCACGGACAACAACTGTCTCCACTGGTGCCTTATTCAAACAAACCACATCACCATCAGAATCCTCATTGTTAGCTTCCTCCTCAGTGCCAGCTACACCAATATCCTCCTCACCCTGGTGTACGTCTACAGAGACATCCTCAATCTCAATATCAGCAACTGGACTGGCGGTGCTCTTCCCAGCACTTGCAGTGGGGGACATGCAAATGGTGGTAGGAGCCTCCTCTTCGGATACAGTCTTGAGAAGGTCAGGCCTAGACATCGCAACCGCGGACACAGTTGGACTCTCCTTGGGGATTTGTGATTTCTCTGAACGCACAGTTGTTTTTTCCTGTGCTTTAACAAGCTTAATTATTTTTATTTTTTGAGAGGGAGGAGAGCTTCCATCCTCATGAGAAACTGAGCCACCAGTAATGAACATAGGCTAAGGCCTCAGACTTTCCTTGCCACTTTGTGTCGTGAATGGCATATTGCCTATTTTACGTTTCTCGTCAGATAATTCTTTTTTTTCTGATTTTTAACTTTTGCTTCTTGGGGGTAAATTTACTAAGATGGGAGTTCTATTTAAGATTGGATGTTGCCCATAGTAACCAATCAGATTCTACTTTTCATTTATCTAGCACCTTCTAAAAGATAAAACCTAGAATCTGATTGGTTGCTATGGCAACATCCCATCTCAAATAGAACTCCCATCTTAGTAAATTTACCCCTTGGATTTTACATGCCCTCTATGACATTGGGCATCGGCCTTAGCAGACGACGTTGATGGAATTGCATCGTCAATGTCATGACTGGTGGCAGCAGCAGCTTCAGCACTAGTACTAGGAACTGGAAGTGGTTCCTGATCTTCCACTATTTTTTCCTCCAAATTGTTGTTCTCCATTTTACAGGACAGCACCCCTTTATTATGACATCACATAGAACAGTGCCCCTTTATTTTCACAGCACCCCTGTATCCTTACAGCATAGGGGACCAGTGTGCTTTTATTTGAACAACTGCACCCCTGAATTTTTACAGCATACAGGGCCAGTGTAATATTATTTTAACAGCAGCACCCCTATATTTTTAAGGCATACAGGACCAGTGTGCTTTTATTTGAACAACTGCACCCTTACATTTTTTTTACAGCATACAGGGGCAGTGTAATATTATTTTAACAGCAGCACCCCTATATTTTTACAGCATACAGGACCAGTGTGCTTTTATTTGAACAACAGAAGCAACCCAGGATTTTTACAGCATACAGGGCCAGTGTAATATTATTTTCTCAGCAGCACCCCTATATTTTTACAGCATACAGGACCAGTGTGCTTTTATCTGAAGAACTGCACCCCTGAATTTTTACAGTATACAGGACCAGTGTGCTTTTATTTGAACAAAAAAAGCACCCCTGAATTTTGACAGCATACAAGACTGGGCCAGCACCCCTGTATTTTCACAGCATACAGGACCAGTGTGCTATTATTTTAACAACTGCACCGCTGTCGGATTCTCGCGAGATTCGGATTCTATATAAGCAGCCGCGCGTCGCCGCCATATTCACTCGTGCATTGGAAATGTTAGGGAGAGGACGTGGCTGGCGTCCTTCCGTTTATTCATTGTTGATGCAAATATTTGTGCTTGCTTATATCTTAATTGTGGGGACTGGGGAGCAGCTGTATATTAATATAGGAGGAGTACAGTGCAGAGTTTTGCTGATCAGTGACCACCAGTTTTATCCGTTCTCTGCCTGAAAAAAACGCTCCTTATCTGTGCTCAGTGTGCTGCATATATCTGTGCTCACACTGCTTAATTGTGGGGACTGGGGAGCAGCTGTATTATATAGGAGGAGTACAGTGCAGAGTTTTGCTGACAGTGACCACCAGTATACGTTGTCTGCCTGAAAAACACTCCATATCTGTGCTCAGTGTGCTGCATATATCTGTGCTCACACTGCTTTATTGTGGGGACTGGGGACCACCAGTATAATATTATATAGGAGGAGTACAGTGCAGAGTTTTGCTGACAGTGACCACCAGCATACGTTGTCTGTCTGAAAAACACTCCATATCTGTGCTGCATTGTGTAGTATATAGAAGGAGTACATTGCATAATTTTGCTGACCACCAGTATATAATATATAGGAGTACGGTACAGAAGGCCACTGCTCTACCTACCTCTGTGTCGTCAAGTATACTATCCATCTAGATTCTATACCTGTGGTGCATTTCAGTTGTGCAGTTTGCTGACAGTGACCACCAGTATATATAGCAGTACGGTACGGAAGGCCACTGCTCTACCTACTTCTGTGTCGTCAAGTATACTATCCATCTACATTCTATACCTGTGGTGCATTTCAGTTGTGCAGTTTGCTGACAGTGACCACCAGTATATATAGCAGTACGGTACGGAAGGCCACTGCTGTACCTACCTCTGTGTCGTCAAGTATAGTATCCATCTAGATTCTATACCTGTGGTGCATTTCAGTTGTGCAGTTTGCTGACAGTGACCACCAGTATATATAGAAGTACGGTACAGAAGGCCACTACTGTACCTACCTCTGTGTCGTCAAGTATACTATCCATCCATACCTGTGGTGCATTTAAGTTTTGCACAGTTTGCTGACCACCAGTATATAATATATAGAATTACGGTACAGTAGGCCACTGCTGTACCTACCTCTGTGTCGTCAAGTATACTATTCATCCATACCTGTGGTGCATTTCAGTTTTGCAGAGTTTGCTGACCACCAGTATATAATATATAGCATTACGGTACAGTAGGCCACTGCTGTACCTACCTCTTTGTCGTCAAGTATACTATCCATCTAGATTCTATTAGTGATGAGCGGGTTCGGTTTCTCGGAAACCGACCCACCCGAACTTCAGCCTTTTTACACGGGTCCGAGGCAGACTCGGATCCTCCCGCCTTGCTCGGTTGACCCGAGCGCGCCCGAACGTCATCATCCCACTGTCGGATTCTCGCGAGATTCGGATTCTATATAAGCAGCCGCGCGTCGCCGCCATTTTCACACGTGCATTGAGATTGATAGGGAGAGGACGTGGCTGGCGTCCTCTCCGTTATAGTAGAAAAGAGTGACTTAGTTATAATTGTGGGGAGGATTGGGGACGGGGAGCAGCTGTTAGGGAGTACAGTGCAGGGTTTTGATTATAATACCACCAGTGAGTTTAATCCGTTGTTTCTCTTCCTGGAAAAAACGCTCCACCATATCTGTGCTCAGTGTGCTGCACTGCTGCATGATATATCTGTGCTGAGTGCACTGCTCACACTGCCTAATTGTGGGGACTGGGGAGCAGTTATAGCAGGAGTACAGTGCACAGTTTTGCTGACAGTGACCACCAGTCCAGTATACGTTTGTCTGCCTGAAAAACACTCCTGTGGTGGCTTTTTTTTTCTTCATACTAGTTTAGCAGTCTGCTGACAGTGTCCACCAGGTCCGTTATTATTATACAGTATATTATATATATATATATAGCAGTACGGTAGGCCACGGCTGTACCTACCTCTGTGTCGTCAGTGCACTCGTCGTCCATAAGTAATATAATACTATACTATCCATCCATCCATCTACATTGTATACCTGTGGTGGCTTTTTTTTTTCATACTAGTTTAGCAGTCTGCTAACAGTGTCCACCAGGTCCGTTATTATTATACAGTATATTATATATATATATAGCAGTACGGTAGGCCACGGCTGTACCTACCTCTGTGTCGTCAGTGCACTCGTCCTCCATATGTAATATAATACTATACTATCCATCCATCTACATTGTATACCTGTGGTGGCTTTTTTTTTCTTCATACTAGTTTAGCAGTCTGCTGACAGTGTCCACCAGGTCCGTTATTATTATACAGTATATATATATAGCAGTACGGTAGGCCACGGCTGTACCTACCTCTGTGTCGTCAGTGCACTCGTCGTCCATAAGTAATATAATACTATACTATCCATCCATCTACATTGTATACCTGTGGTGGCTTTTTTTTTTCTTCATACTAGTTTAGCAGTCTGCTGACAGTGTCCACCAGGTCCGTTATTATTATACAGTATATTATATATATATATATAGCAGTACGGTAGGCCACGGCTGTACCTACCTCTGTGTCGTCAGTGCACTCGTCGTCCATAAGTAATATAATACTATACTATAAATCCATCTACATTTGTATACCTGTGGTGGCTTTTTTTTCTTCATACTAGTTTAGCAGTCTGCTGACAGTGTCCACCAGGTCCGTTATTATTATACAGTATATTATATATATATATATATATATATAGCAGTACGGTAGGCCACGGCTGTACCTACCTCTGTGTCGTCAGTGCACTCGTCGTCCATAAGTAATATAATACTATACTATCCATCCATCTACATTGTTTACCTGTGGTGGCTTTTTTTTCCTTCATACTAGTTTAGCAGTCTGCTGACAGTGTCCACCGGGTCCGTTATTATTATACAGTAGATTATATATATATATATATAGCAGTATGGTAGGCCACGGCTGTACCTACCTCTGTGTCGTCAGTGCACTCGTCGTCCATAAGTAATATAATACTATACTATAAATCCATCTACATTGTATACCTGTGGTGGCTTTTTTTTCCTTCATACTAGTTTAGCAGTCTGCTGACAGTGTCCACCAGGTCCGTTATTATTATACAGTATATTATATATATATATATATATATATATATATATAGCAGTACGGTAGGCCATGGCTGTACCTACCTCTGTGTCGTCAGTGCACTCGTCGTCCATAAGTAATATAATACTATACTATCCATCCATCTACATTGTATACCTGTGGTGGCTTTTAGTTGTGCGCATTAAAATATGGAGAACAAAAATGTGGAGGTTAAAAAAATAGGGAAAGATCAAGATCCACTTCCACCTCGTGCTGAAGCTGCTGCCACTAGTCATGGCCGAGACGATGAAATGCCATCAACGTCGTCTGCCAAGGCCGATGCCCAATGTCATAGTACAGAGCATGTAAAATCCAAAACACAAAAGTTCAGTAAAATGACCCAAAAATCAAAATTAAAAGCGTCTGAGGAGAAGCGTAAACTTGCCAATATGCCATTTACGACACGGAGTGGCAAGGAACGGCTGAGGCCCTGGCCTATGTTCATGGCTAGTGGTTCAGCTTCACATGAGGATGGAAGCACTCATCCTCTCGCTAGAAAAAAGAAAAGACTTAAGCTGGCAAAAGCACAGCAAAGAACTAGAGATGTGCACCGGAAATTTTTCGGGTTTTGTGTTTTAGTTTTGGGTTCGGTTCCGTGGCCGTGTTTTGGGTTCGAACGCGTTTTGGCAAAACCTCACCGAATTTTTTTTGTCGGATTCGGGTGTGTTTTGGATTCGGGTGTTTTTTTTCAAAAAACCCTAAAAAACTGCTTAAATCATAGAATTTGGGGGTCATTTTGATCCCAAAGTATTATTAACCTCAATAACCATAATTTCCACTCATTTTCAGTCTATTCTGAACACCTCACACCTCACAATATTATTTTTAGTCCTAAAATTTGCACCGAGGTCGCTGGATGACTAAGCTCAGCGACCCAAGTGGCCGACACAAACACCTGGCCCATCTAGGAGTTGCACTGCAGTGTCACGCAGGATGGCCCTTCCAAAAAACACTCCCCAAACAGCACATGACGCAAAGAAAAATGAAAGAAAAAAGAGGTGCAAGATGGAATTGTCCTTGGGCCCTCCCACCCACCCGTATGTTGTATAAACAGGACATGCACACTTTAACCAACCCATCATTTCAGTGACAGGGTCTGCCACACGACTGTGACTGAAATGACGGGTTGGTTTGGACCCCCACCAAAAAAGAAGCAATTAATCTCTCCTTGCACAAACTGGCTCTACAGAGGCAAGATGTCCACCTCATCATCATCCTCCGATTCATCACCGTGTACATCCCCCTCCTCACAGATTATCAATTCGTCCCCACTGGAATCCACCATCACAGCTCCCTGTGTACTTTGTGGAGGCAATTGCTGCTGGTGAATGTCTCCATGGAGGAATTGATTATAATTCATTTTAATGAACATCATCTTCTCCACATTTTCTGGAAGTAACCTCGTACGCCGATTGCTGACAAGGTGAGCGGCGGCACTAAACACTCTTTCGGAGTACACACTTGTGGGAGGGCAACTTAGGTAGAATAAAGCCAGTTTGTGCAAGGGCCTCCAAATTGCCTCTTTTTCCTGCCAGTATACGTACGGACTGTCTGACGTGCCTACTTGGATGCGGTCACTCATATAATCCTCCACCATTCTTTCAATGGAGAGAGAATCATATGCAGTGCCAGTAGACGACATGTCCGTAATCGTTGGCAGGTCCTTCAGTCCGGACCAGATGTCAGCATCAGCAGTCGCTCCAGACTGCCCTGCATCACTGCCAGCGGGTGGGCTCGGAATTCTTAGCCTTTTCCTCGCACCCCCAGTTGCGGGAGAATGTGAAGGAGGAGATGTTGACAGGTCGCGTTCCGCTTGACTTGACAATTTTCTCACCAGCAGTTCTTTGAACCCCTGCAGACTTGTGTCTGCCGGAAAGAGAGATCCAAGGTAGGTTTTAAATCTAGGATCGAGCACGGTGGCCAAAATGTAGTGCTCTGATTTCAACAGATTGACCACCCGTGAATCCTTGTTAAGCGAATTAAGGGCTCCATCCACAAGTCCCACATGCCTAGCGGAATCGCTCAGTGTTAGCTCCTCCTTCAATGTCTCCTGCTTCTTCTGCAAAAGCCTGATGAGGGGAATGACCTGACTCAGGCTGGCAGTGTCTGAACTGACTTCACGTGTGGCAAGTTCAAAAGGTTGCAGAACCTTGCACAACGTTGAAATCATTCTCCACTGCGCTTGAGACAGGTGCATTCCACCTCCTATATCGTGGTCAGTTGTATAGGCTTGAATGGCCTTTTGCTGCTCCTCCAACCTCTGAAGCATATAGAGGGTTGAATTCCACCTCGTTACCACTTCTTGCTTCAGATGATGGCAGGGCAGGTTCAGGCGTTTTTGGTGTTGCTCCAGTCTTCTGTACGTGGTGCCTGTACGCCGAAAGTGTCCCGCAATTCTTCTGGCCACCGACAGCATCTCTTGCACGCCCCTGTCGTTTTTTAAATAATTCTGCACCACCAAATTCAAGGTATGTGCAAAACATGGGACGTGCTGGAATTTGCCCAGATTTAATGCACACACAATATTGCTGGCGTTGTCCAATGCCACAAATCCACAGGAGAGTCCAATTGGGGTAAGCCATTCTGCGATGATCTTCCTCAGTTGCCGTAAGAGGTTTTCAGCTGTGTGCGTATTCTGGAAAGCGGTGATACAAAGCGTAGCCTGCCTAGGAAAGAGTTGGCATTTGCGAGATGCTGCTACTGGTGCCGCCGCTGCTGTTCTTGCGGCGGGAGTCAATACATCTACCCAGTGGGCTGTCACAGTCATATAGTCCTGAGTCTGCCCTGCTCCACTTGTCCACATGTCCGTGGTTAAGTGGACATTGGGTACAACTGCATTTTTTAGGACACTGTGAGTCTTTTTCTGAGGTCTGTGTACATTTTCGGTATCGCCTGCCTAGAGAAATGGAACCTAGATGGTATTTGGTACCGGGGACACAGTACCTCAAACAAGTCTATAGTTGGCTCTGCAGTAATGATGGATACCGGAACCACGTTTCTCACCGCCCAGGATGCCAAGGCCTCAGTTATCCGCTTTGCAGCAGGATGACTGCTGTGATATTTCATCTTCCTCGCAAAGGACTGTTGGACAGTCAATTGCTTGGTGGAAGTAGTAAAAGTCGTCTTACGACTTCCCCTCTGGGATTACCATCGACTCCCAGCAGCAACAACAGCAGCGCCAGCAGCAGTAGGCGTTACACGCATGGATGCATCGGAGGAATCCCAGGCAGGAGAGGACTCGTCAGAATTGCCAGTGACATGGCCTGCAGGACTATTGGCATTCCTGGGGAAGGAGGAAATTGACACTGAGGGAGTTGGTGGGGTGGTTTGCGTGAGCTTGGTTACAAGAGGAAGGGATTTACTGGTCAGTGGACTGCTTCCGCTGTCGCCCAAAGTTTTTGAACTTGTCACTGACTTATGATGAATGCGCTGCAGGTGACGTATAAGGGAGGATGTTCCGAGGTGGTTAACGTCCTTACCCCTACTTATTACAGCTTGACAAAGGCAACACACGGCTTGACACCTGTTGTCCGCATTTCTGTTGAAATACTTCCACACCGAAGAGCTGATTTTTTTGGTATTTTCACCAGGCATGTCAATGGCCCTATTCCTCCCACGGACAACAGGTGTCTCCCCGGGTGCCTGACTTAAACAAACCACCTCACCATCAGAATCCTCCTTGTCAATTTCCTCCCCAGCGCCAGCAACACCCATATCCTCCTCATCCTGGTGTACTTCAACACTGACATCTTCAATCTGACTATCAGGAACTGGACTGCGGGTGCTCCTTCCAGCACTTGCAGGGGGCGTGCAAATGGTGGAAGGCGCATGCTCTTCACGTCCAGTGTTGGGAAGGTCAGGCATCGCAACCGACACAATTGGACTCTCCTTGTGGATTTGTGATTTCAAAGAACGCACAGTTCTTTGCTGTGCTTTTGCCAGCTTAAGTCTTTTCATTTTTCTAGCGAGAGTCTGAGTGCTTCCATCCTCATGTGAAGCTGACCCACTAGCCATGAACATAGGCCAGGGCCTCAGCCGTTCCTTGCCACTCCGTGTTGTAAATGGCATATTGGCAAGTTTACGCTTCTCCGACGACGATTTTATTTTAGATTTTTGAGTCCTTTTTTTACTGATATTTTGTGTTTTGGATTTTACATGCTCTGTACTATGACATTGGGCATCGGCCTTGGCAGACGACGTTGATGGAATTTCATCGTCTCGGCCATGACTAGTGGCAGCAGCTTCAGCACGAGGTGGAAGTGGATCTTGATCTTTCCCTATTTTTGGAACCTCAACATTTTTGTTCTCCATATTTTAATAGGCACAACTAAAAGGCACCTCAGGTAAACAATGGAGATGGATGGATACTAGTATACTTATGGATGACGAGTGACTGACGACACAGAGGTAGCTACAGCCGTGGACTACCGTACTGCGTCTGCTAGTATAGAGATGATAATGATATAAAAATATATATATATCACTACTGCAGGTATATATAATATAATGACGGACCTGCTGGACACTGTCAGCAGACTCCTAAACTACTAGTAAGAAGATAGAAAAAAAAACCCCACCACAGGTAGGTATACAATTATGGACGAGCACTGACGACACAGAGGTAGCTACAGCCGTGGACTACCGTACTGCGTCTGCTAGTATAGAGATGATAATGATATAAAAAATATATATATATCACTACTGCAGGTATATATAATATAATGACGGACCTGCTGGACACTGTCAGCAGACTCCTAAACTACTAGTATGAAGAAGATAGAAAAATAAACCCCACCACAGGTAGGTATACAATTATGGACGAGCACTGACGACACACAGGTAGCTACAGCCGTGGACTACCGTACTGTGTCTGCTAGTATAGAGATGATAATGATATAAAAAATATATATATATATCACTACTGCAGGTATATATAATATAATGACGGACCTGCTGGACACTGTCAGCAGACTCCTAAACTACTAGTATGAAGAAGATAGAAAAAAAAACCCCACCACAGGTAGGTATACAATTATGGACGAGCACTGACGACACAGAGGTAGCTACAGCCGTGGACTACCGTACTGCGTCTGCTAGTATAGAGATGATAATGATATAAAAAATATATATCTATCACTACTGCAGGTATATATAATATAATGACGGACCTGCTGGACACTGTCAGCAGACTCCTAAACTACTAGTATGAAGAAGATAGAAAAATAAACCCCACCACAGGTAGGTATACAATTATGGACGGGCACTGACGACACAGAGGTAGCTACAGCCGTGGACTACCGTACTGCGTCTGCTAGTATAGAGATGATAATGATATAAAAAATATATATATATCACTACTGCAGGTATATATAATATAATGACGGACCTGCTGGACACTGTCAGCAGACTCCTAAACTACTAGTATGAAGAAGATAGAAAAATAAACCCCACCACAGGTAGGTATACAATTATGGACGAGCACTGACGACACAGAGGTAGCCACAGCCGTGGACTACCGTACTGCGTCTGCTAATATAGAGATGATAAAGATGATAGAGATGAACAAAAAAAATATAACACTACTGCAGGTAAATATTTATATAATATAATGAATGACGGACCTGCTGGACACTGTCAGCAGAATGCGTTTATAGAATAAAAAAAAAAAAAACACCACAGGAGTGTTTAACTTTTTCAGGCAGACAATATACTGGTGGTCACTGGTCAGTCACACTGGCAGCAAAAGTGTGCACTGTACTCCTGCTATAACTGCACCCCAGTCTCCCCCACAATTCAACTGTGTGAGCAGTGAGCACTCAGCACAGTCAGATATACATAGATGATATTATCATGCAGCACACTGAGGTTGAGCACAGATATGGTATGTGACTGTGTATCGTTTTTTTTCAGGCAGAGAACGGATTATATTAAATAATAAATAAAACTGGTGGTGGTCACTAGTAACTATCAGCAAAACTCTGCACTCTGAGTACTCCTAATGCTCCCCAAAATTACTAAGTTAGTAGTAAATCAACTCAAGTGTCTCTATCTATTCTAACGGAGAGGACGCCAGCCACGTCCTCTCCCTATCAATCTCAATGCACGTGTGAAAATGGCGGCGACGCGCGGCTCCTTATATAGAATCCGAGTCTCGCGATAGAATACGAGCCTCGCGAGAATCCGACAGCGGGATGATGACGTTCGGGCGCGCTCGGGTTAACCGAGCAAGGCGGGAAGATCCGAGTCTGCCTCGGACCCGTGTAAAAAGGCTGAAGTTCGGGGGGGGTTCGGATTCCGAGGAACCGAACCCGCTCATCTCTACAAAGAACTGTGCGTTCTTCGAAATCACAAATCCCCAAGGAGAGTCCAATTGTGTCGGTTGCGATGCCTGACCTTCCCAACACTGGACGGGAAGAGCTTGCGCCTTCCACCATTTGCACGCCCCCTTCAAGTGCTGGAAGGAGCACCCGCAGTCCAGTTTCTGATAGTCAAATTGAAGATGTCAGTGTTGAAGTACACCAGGATGAGAATATGGGTGTTGATGGCGCTGGGGAGGAAATTGACAAGGATGATTCTGATGGTGATGTGGTTTGTTTAAGTCAGGCACCCGGGGAGACACCTTTTGTCCGTGGGACGAATATGGCCATTGACATGCCTGGTCAAAATACAAAAAAAATCAGCTCTTCAGTGTGGAATTATTTCAACAGAAATGCGGACAACTGGTGTCAAGCCGTGTGTTGCCTTTGTCAAGCTGTAATAAGTAGGGGTAAGGACGTTAACCACCTCGGAACATCCTCCCTTATACGTCACCTGCAGCGCATTCATAATAAGTCAGTGACAAGTTCAAAAACTTTGGGCGACAGCGGAAGCAGTCCACTGACCAGTAAATCCCTTCCTCTTGTAACCAAGCTCCCGCAAACCACACCACCAACTCCCTCAGTGTCAATTTCCTCCTTACCCAGGAAAGCCAATAGTCCTGCAGGCCATGTCACTGGCAAGTCTGACGAGTCCTCTCCTGCCTGGGATTGCTCCGATGCATCCTTGAGTGTAACGCCTACTGCTGCTGGCGCTGCTGTTGTTGCTGCTGGGAATCGATCATCATCCCAGAGGGGAAGTCGGAAGACCACTTGTACTACTTCCAGTAAGCAATTGACTGTCCAACAGTCCTTTGCGAGGAAGATGAAATATCACAGCAGTCATCCTGTTGCAAAGCGGATAACTCAGGCCTTGACAACTATGTTGGTGTTAGACGTGCGTCCAGTATCCGCCGTTAGTTCACGGGGAACTAGAGAATTGCTTGAGGTAGTGTGCCCCCCGTTACCAAATACCATCTAGGTTCCACTTCTCTAGGCAGGCGATACCGAGAATGTACACGGACGTCAGAAAAAGACTCACCAGTGTCCTAAAAAATGCAGTTGTACCCAATGTCCACTTAACCACGGACATGTGGACAAGTGGAGCAGGGCAGACTCAGGACTATATGACTGTGACAGCCCACTGGGTAGATGTATTGCCTCCCGCTGCAAGAACAGCAGCGGCGGCAACAGTAGCAGCATCTCGCAAACGCCAACTCGTTCCTAGGCAGGCTACGCTTTGTATCACCGCTTTCCAGAATACACACACAGCTGAAAACCTCTTACGGCAACTGAGGAAGATCATCGCAGAATGGCTTACCCCAATTGGACTCTCCTGGGGATTTGTGGCATCGGACAACGCCAGCAATATTGTGTGTGCATTACATCTGGGCAAATTCCAGCACGTCCCATGTTTTGCACATACCTTGAATTTGGTAGTGCAGAATTATTTAAAAAAAATGACAGGGGCGTGCAAGAGATGCTGTCGGTGGCCAGAAGAATTGCGGGCCACTTTCGGCGTACAGGCACCGCTTACAGAAGTCTGGAGCACCACCAAAAACACCTGAACCTGCCCTGCCATCATCTGAAGCAAAAGGTGGTAACGAGGTGGAATTCAACCCTCTATATGCTTCAGAGGATGGAGGAGCAGCAAAAGGCCATTCAAGCCTATACATCTGCCCACAATATAGGCAAAGGAGGTGGAATGCACCTGTCTCAAGCGCAGTGGAGAATGATTTCAACGTTGTGCAAGGTTCTGCAACCTTTTGAACTTGCCACACGTGAAGTCAGTTCAGACACTGCCAGCCTGAGTCAGGTCATTCCCCTCATCAGGCTTTTGCAGAAGAAGCTGGAGGCATTGAAGGAGGAGCTAAAACAGAGCGATTCCGCTAGGCATGTGGGACTTGTGGATGGAGCCCTTCATTCGCTTAACCAGGATTCACGGGTGGTCAATCTGTTGAAATCAGAGCACTACATTTTGGCCACCGTGCTCGATCCTAGATTTAAAACCTACGTTGGATCTCTCTTTCTGGCAGACACAAGTCTGCAGAGGTTCAAAGACCTGCTGGTGAGAAAATTGTCAAGTCAAGCGGAACGCGACCCGTCAACATCTCCTCCTTCACATTCTCCCGCAAATGGTGGAGGATTATATGAGTGACCGCATCCAAGCAGGCACGTCAGACAGTCCGTACGTATACTGGCAGGAAAAAGAGGCAATTTGGAGGCCCTTGCACAAACTGGCTTTATTCTACCTTAGTTGCCCTCCCTCCAGTGTGTACTCCGAAAGAGTGTTTAGTGCAGCCGCTCACCTTGTCAGCAATCGGCGTACGAGGTTACTTCCAGAAAATGTGGAGAAGATGATGTTCATTAAAATGAATTATAATCAATTCCTCCATGGAGACATTCACCAGCAGCAATTGCCTCCTGAAAGTACACGGGGACCTGAGATGGGGGATTCCAGTGGGGACGAATTAATAATCTGTAAGGAGGGGGATGTACACAGTGAAAGGGGTGAGGAATCGGACGATGAGGAGGAGGTGGACATCTTGCCTCTGTAGAGCCAGTTTGTGCAAGGAGAGATTGATTGCTTCTTTTTTGGTGGGGGCCCAAACCAACCAGTCATTTCAGTCACAGTCGTGTGGCAGACCCAGTCGCTGAAATGATGGGTTCATTAAAGTGTGCATGTCCTGTTTATACAACATAAGGGTGGGTGGGAGGGCCCAAGGACAATTCCATCTTGCACCTCTTTTTTCTTTCATTTTTCTTTGCGTCATGTGCTGTTTGGGGAGTATTTTTTTGAAGGGCCATCCTGCGTGACACTGCAGTGCCACTCCTAGATGGGCCAGGTGTTTGTGTCGGCCACTTGTGTCGCTTAGCTTAGTCACACAGCGACCTTGGTGCGCCTCTTTTTTTCTACTATCCATCTAGATTCTATACCTGTGGTGCATTTCAGTTGTGCAGTTTGCTGACACAGTGACCACCAGTATATATAGCAGTACGGTACGGAAGGCCACTGCTGTACCTACCTCTGTGTCGTCAAGTATACTATCCATCTACATTCTATACCTGTGGTGCATTTTAGTTTTGCAGTTTGCTGACACAGTGACCACCAGTTTATATAGCAGTACGGTACGGAAGGCCACTGCTGTACCTACCTCTGTGTCGTCAAGTATACTATCCATCTAGATTCTATACCTGTGGTGCATTTCAGTTGTGCAGTTTGCTGACACAGTGACCACCAGTATATATTGCAGTACGGTACGGAAGGCCACTGCTGTACCTACCTCTGTGTCGTCAAGTATACTATCCATCTACATTCTATACCTGTGGTGCATTTCAGTTGTGCAGTTTGCTGACACAGTGACCACCAGTATATATAGCAGTACGGTACGGAAGGCCACTGCTGTACCTACCTCTGTGTCGTCAAGTATACTATCCATCTACATTATACCTGTGGTGCATTTTAGTTTTGCAGTTTGCTGAAACAGCGACCACCAGTATATATAGCAGTACGGTACGGAAGGCCACTGCTGTACCTACCTCTGTGTCGTCAAGTATGCTATCCATCTAGATTCTATACCTGTGGTGCATTTCAGTTATGCAGTTTGCTGACACGGTGACCACCAGTATATATAGCAGTACGGTACGGAAGGCCACTGCTGTACCTACCTCTGTGTCGTCAAGTATACTATCCATCTACATTCTATACCTGTGGTGCATTTTAGTTTTGCAGTTTGCTGACAGTGACCACCAGTATATATAACAGTACGGTACGGAAGACCACTGCTGTACCTACCTCTGTGTCGTCAAGTATACTATCCATATAGATTCTATACCTGCGGTACATTTCAGTTGTGCAGTTTGCTGACACAGTGACCACCAGTATATATAGCAGTACGGTACGGAAGGCCACTGCTGTACCTACCTCTGTGTCGTCAAGTATACTATCCATCTACATTCTATACCTGTGGTGCATTTTAGTTTTGCAGTTTGCTGACAGTAACCACCAGTATATATAGCAGTACGGTACGGAAGGCCACTGCTGTACCTACCTCTGTGTCGTCAAGTATACTATCCATCTAGATTCTATACCTGTGGTGCATTTCAGTTGTGCGCAGTATATATAGTAGTAGGCCATTGCTATTTATACTGGCATATAATTCCACACATTAAAAAATGGAGAACAAAAATGTGGAGGGTAAAATAGGGAAATATCAAGATCCACTTCCACCTCGTGCTGAAGCAGCTTCCACTAGTCATGGGCGAGATGATGAAATGCCATCAACGTCGTCTGCCAAGGCCGATGCCCAATGTCATAATAGAGAGCATGTAAAATCCATAAAACAAAAGTTCAATAAAATGACCCAAAAATCTAAATTGAAAGCGTCTGATGAGAAGCGTAAACTTGCCAATATGCCATTTACGACACGGAGTGGCAAGGAACGGCTGAGGCCCTGGCCTATGTTCATGGCTAGTGGTTCAGATTCACATGAGGATGGAAGCACTCATCCTCTCGCTAGAAAAATGAAAAGACTTAAGCTGGCAAAAGCACAGCAAAGAACTGTGCGTTCTTCTAAATCACAAATCCCCAAGGAGAGTCCAATTGTGTCGGTTGCGATGCCTGACCTTCCCAACACTGGACGGGAAGAGCTTGCGCCTTCCACCATTTGCACGCCTCCTGCAAGTGCTGGAAGGAGCACCCACAGTCCAGTTCCTGATAGTCAAATTGAAGATGTCAGTGTTGAAGTACACCAGGATGAGGATATGGGTGTTGCTGGCGGCGCTGGGGAGGAAATTGACAAGGAGGATTCTGATGGTGAGGTGGTTTGTTTAAGTCAGGCACCCGGGGAGACACCTGTTGTCCGTGGGACGAATATGGCCATTGACATGCCTGGTCAAAATACAAAAAAAAATCAGCTCTTCGGTGTGGAATTATTTCAACACAAATGCGGACAACAGGTGTCAAGCCATGTGTTGCCTTTGTCAAGCTGTAATAAGTAGGGGTAAGGACGTTAACCACCTCGGAACATCCTCCCTTATACGTCACCTGCAGCGCATTCATCATAAGTCAGTGACAAGTTCAAGTGGATGACAGCGGAAGCAGTCCACTGACCACTAAATCCCTTCCTCTTGTAACCAAGCTCATGCAAACCACACCACCAACTCCCTCAGTGTCAATTTCCTCCTTACACAGGAAAGCCAATAGTCCTGCAGGCCATGTCACTGGCAAGTCTGACAAGTCCTCTCCTGCCTGGGATTCCTCCGATGCATCCTTGAGTGTAACGCCTACTGCTGCTGGCGCTGCTATTGTTGCTGCTGGGAGTCGATCGTCATCCCAGAGGGGAAGACGGAAGACCACTTGTACTACTTCCAGTAAGCAATTGACTGTCCAACAGTCCTTTGCGAGGAAGATGAAATATCACAGCAGTCATCCTGCTGCAAAGTCCAGTTCCTGGTAGTCAAATTGAAGATGTCAGTGTTGAAGTACACCAGGATGAGGATATGGGTGTTGCTGGCGCTGGGGAGGAAATTGACAAGGATGATTCTGATGGTGATGTGGTTTGTTTAAGTCAGGCACCCGGGGAGACACCTATTGTCCGTGGGAGGAATATGGCCATTGACATGCCTGGTCAAAATACAAAAAAAATCAGCTCTTCAGTGTGGAATTATTTCAACAGAAATGCGGACAATTGGTGTCAAGCCGTGTGTTGCCTTTGTCAAGCTGTAATAAGTAGGGGTAAGGACGTTAACCACCTCGGAACATCCTCCCTTATACGTCACCTGCAGCGCATTCATAATAAGTCAGTGACAAGTTCAAAAACTTTGGGCGACAGCGGAAGCAGTCCACTGACCAGTAAATCCCTTCCTCTTGTAACCAAGCTCACGCAAACCACACCACCAACTCCCTCAGTGTCAATTTCCTCCTTACACAGGAATGCCAATAGTCCTGCAGGCCATGTCACTGGCAAGTCTGACGAGTCCTCTCCTGCCTGGGATTGCTCCGATGCATCCTTGAGTGTAACGCCTACTGCTGCTGGCGCTGCTGTTGTTGCTGCTGGGAGTCGATCGTCATCCCAGAGGGGAAGTCGGAAGACCACTTGTACTACTTCCAGTAAGCAATTGACTGTCCAACAGTCCTTTGCGAGGAAGATGAAATATCACAGCAGTCATCCTGTTGCAAAGCAGATAACTCAGGCCTTGACAACTATGTTGGTGTTAGACGTGCGTCCAGTATCCGCCGTTAGTTCACGGGGAACTAGAGAATTGCTTGAGGTAGTGTGCCCCCGTTACCAAATACCATCTAGGTTCCTCTTCTCTAGGCAGGCGATACCGAGAATGTACACGGACGTCAGAAAAAGACTCACCAGTGTCCTAAAAAATGCAGTTGTACCTAATGTCCACTTAACCATGGACATGTGGACAAGTGGAGCAGGGCAGACTCAGGACTATATGACTGTGACAGCCCACTGGGTAGATGTATTGCCTCCCGCTGCAAGAACAGCAGCGGCGGCACCAGTAGCAGCATCTCGCAAACGCCAACTCGTTCCTAGGCAGGCTACGCTTTGTATCACCGCTTTCCAGAATACACACACAGCTGAAAACCTCTTACGGCAACTGAGGAAGATAATCGCAGAATGGCTTACCCCAATTGGACTCTCCTGGGGATTTGTGGCATCGGACAACGCCAGCAATATTGTGCGTGCATTACATCTGGGCAAATTCCAGCACGTCCCATGTTTTGAACATACCTTGAATTTGGTGGTGCAGAATTATTTAAAAAACGACAGGGGCGTGCAAGAGATGCTGTCGGTGGCCAGAAGAATTGCGGGCCACTTTCGGCGTACAGGCACCGCGTACAGAAGACTGGAGCACCACCAAAAACACCTGAACCTGCCCTGCCATCATCTGAAGCAAAAGGTGGTAACGAGGTGGAATTCAACCCTCTATATGCTTCAGAGGATGGAGGAGCAGCAAAAGGCCATTCAAGCCTATACATCTGCCCACGATATAGGCAAAGGAGGTGGAATGCACCTGTCTCAAGCGCAGTGGAGAATGATTTCAACGTTGTGCAAGGTTCTGCAACCTTTTGAACTTGCCACACGTGAAGTCAGTTCAGACACTGCCAGCCTGAGTCAGGTCATTCCCCTCATCAGGCTTTTGCAGAAGAAGCTGGAGGCATTGAAGGAGGAGCTAAAACAGAGCGATTCCGCTAGGCATGTGGGACTTGTGGATGGAGCCCTTCATTCGCTTAACCAGGATTCACGGGTGGTCAATCTGTTGAAATCAGAGCACTACTTTTTGGCCACCATGCTCGATCCTAGATTTAAAACCTACGTTGGATCTCTCTTTCTGGCGGACACAAGTCTGCAGAGGTTCAAAGACCTGCTGGTGAGAAAATTGTCAAGTCAAGCGGAACGCGACCCGTCAACATCTCCTCCTTCACATTCTCCCGCAACTGGGGGTGCGAGGAAAAGGCTACGAATTCCGAGCCCACCCGCTGGCGGTGATGCAGGGCAGTCTGGAGCGACTGCTGATGCTGACATCTGGTCCGGACTGAAGGACTTGCCAACGATTACTGACATGTCGTCTACTGTCACTGCATATGATTCTCTCACCATTGAAAGAATGGTGGAGGATTATATGAGTGACCGCATCCAAGTAGGCACGTCAGACAGTCCGTACGTATACTGGCAGGAAAAAGAGGCAATTTGGAGGCCCTTGCACAAACTGGCTTTATTCTACCTAAGTTGCCCTCCCTCCAGTGTGTACTCCGAAAGAGTGTTTAGTGCAGCCGCTCACCTTGTCAGCAATCGGCGTACGAGGTTACTTCCAGAAAATGTGGAGAAGATGATGTTCATTAAAATGAATGATAATCAATTCCTCCATGGAGACATTCACCAGCAGCAATTGCCTCCAGAAAGTACACGGGGACCTGAGATGGTGGATTCCAGTGGGGACAAATTAATAATCTGTGAGTAGGGGGATGTACACAGTGAAAGGGGTGAGGAATCGGACGATGAGGAGGAGGTGGACATCTTGCCTCTGTAGAGCCAGTTTGTGCAAGGAGAGATTGATTGCTTCTTTTTTGGTGGGGGCCCAAACCAACCAGTCATTTCAGTCACAGTCGTGTGGCAGACCCTGTCGCTGAAATGATGGGTTCGTTAAAGTGTGCATGTCCTGTTTATACAACATAAGGGTGGGTGGGAGGGCCCAAGGACAATTCCATCTTGCACCTCTTTTTTCTTTCATTTTTCTTTGCGTCATGTGCTGTTTGGGGAGTATTTTTTTGAAGGGCCATCCTGCGTGACACTGCAGTGCCACTCCTAGATGGGCCAGGTGTTTGTGTCGGCCACTTGTGTCGCTTAGCTTAGTCACACAGCGACCTTGGTGCGCCTCTTTTTTTCTTTGCGTCATGTGCTGTTTGGGAAATATTTTTTTCAAGTGCCATCCTGTCTGACACTGCAGTGCCACTCCTAGATGGGCCAGGTGTTTGTGTCGGCCACTTGGGTCGCTTAGCTTAGTCACACAGCTACCTCGGTGCAAATTTTAGGACTAAAAATAATATTGTGAGGTGTTCAGAATAGACTGAAAATGAGTGGAAATTATGGTTATTGAGGTTAGTAATACTATGGGATCAAAATTACCCCCAAATTCTATGATTTAAGCTGTTTTTTATGGTTTTTTTAAAAAAACACCCGAATCCAAAACACACCCGAATCCGACAAAAAAAATTCGGTGAGGTTTTGCCAAAACGCGTTCGAACCCAAAACACGGCCGCGGAACCGAACCCAAAACCAAAACACAAAACCCGAAAAATTTCCGGTGCACATCACTAGATTCTATACCTGTGGTGCATTTCAGTTGTGCAGTTTGCTGACAGTGACCACCAGTATATATAGCAGTACGGTATGGAAGGCCACTGCTGTACCTACCTCTGTGTCATCAAGTATACTATCCATCTACATTCTATACCTGTGGTGCATTTTAGTTTTGCAGTTTGCTGACACAGTGACCACCAGTATATATAGCAGTACGGTACGGAAGGCCACTGCTGTACCTACCTCTGTGTTGTCAAGTATACTAGCCATCTACATTCTATACCTGTGGTGCATTTTAGTTTTGCAGTTTGCTGACAGTGACCACCAATATATATAGCAGTACGGTACGGAAGGCCACTGCTGTACCTACCTCTGTGTCGTCAAGTATACTATCCATCTAGATTCTATACCTGTGGTGCATTTCAGTTTTGCAGTTTGCTGACACAGTGACCACCAGTATATATAGCAGTACGGTACGGAAGGCCACTGCTGTACCTACCTCTGTGTCGTCAAGTATACTATCCATCTACATTCTATACCTGTGGTGCATTTTAGTTTTGCAGTTTGCTGACAGTGACCACCAGTATATATAGCAGTATGGTACGGAAGGCCACTGCTGTACCTACCTCTGTGTCATCAAGTATACTATCCATCTAGCTTCTATACCTGTGGTGCATTTCAGTTGTGCAGTTTGCTGACACAGTGACCACCAGTATATATAGCAGTACGGTACGGAAGGCCACTGCTGTACCTACCTCTGTGTCGTCAAGTATACTATCCATCTACATTCTATACCTGTGGTGCATTTTAGTTTTGCAGTTTGCTGACAGTGACCACCAGTATATATAGCAGTACGGTACGGAAGGCCACTGCTGTACCTACCTCTGTGTCGTCAAGTATACTATCCATCTACATTCTATACCTGTGGTGCATTTTAGTTTTGCAGTTTGCTGACACAGTGACCACCAGTATATATAGCAGTACGGTACGGAAGGCCACTGCTGTACCTACCTCTGTGTCGTCAAGTATACTATCCATCTAGATTCTATACCTGTGGTGCATTTCAGTTGTGCAGTTTGCTGACACAGTGACCACCAGTATATATAGCAGTACGGTACGGAAGGCCACTGCTGTACCTACCTCTGTGTCGTCAAGTATACTATCCATCTACATTCTATACCTGTGGTACATTTTAGTTTTGCAGTTTGCTGACAGTGACCACCAGTATATATAGCAGTACGGTACGGAAGGCCACTGCTGTACCTACCTCTGTGTCGTCAAGTATACTATCCATCTAGATTCTATACCTGTGGTGCATTTCAGTTTTGCAGTTTGCTGACACAGTGACCACCAGTATATATAGCAGTACGGTACGGAAGGCCACTGCTGTACCTACCTCTGTGTCGTCAAGTATACTATCCATCTACATTCTATACCTGTGGTGCATTTTAGTTTTGCAGTTTGCTGACAGTGACCACCAGTATATATAGCAGTACGGTACGGAAGGCCACTGCTGTACCTACCTCTGTGTCATCAAGTATACTATCCATCTAGCTTCTATACCTGTGGTGCATTTCAGTTGTGCAGTTTGCTGACACAGTGACCACCAGTATATATAGCAGTACGGTACGGAAGGCCACTGCTGTACATACCTCTGTGTCGTCAAGTATACTATCCATCTACATTCTATACCTGTGGTGCATTTTAGTTTTGCAGTTTGCTGACAGTGACCACCAGTATATATAGCAGTACGGTACGGAAGGCCACTGCTGTACCTACCTCTGTGTCGTCAAGTATACTATCCATCTACATTCTATACCTGTGGTGCATTTTAGTTTTGCAGTTTGCTGACAGTGACCACCAGTATATATAGCAGTACGGTACGGAAGGCCACTGCTGTACCTACCTCTGTGTCATCAAGTATACTATCCATCTAGCTTCTATACCTGTGGTGCATTTCAGTTGTGCAGTTTGCTGACACAGTGACCACCAGTATATATAGCAGTACGGTACGGAAGGCCACTGCTGTACATACCTCTGTGTCGTCAAGTATACTATCCATCTACATTCTATACCTGTGGTGCATTTTAGTTTTGCAGTTTGCTGACAGTGACCACCAGTATATATAGCAGTACGGTACGGAAGGCCACTGCTGTACCTACCTCTGTGTCGTCAAGTATACTATCCATCTAGATTCTATACCTGTGGTGCATTTCAGTTGTGCAGTTTGCTGACACAGTGACCACCAGTATATATAGCAGTACGGTACGGAAGGCCACTGCTGTACCTACCTCGGTGTCGTCAAGTATACTATCCATCTACATTCTATACCTGTGGTGCATTTTAGTTTTGCAGTTTGCTGACACAGTAAACACCAGTATATATAGCAATACGGTACGGAAGGCCACTGCTGTACCTACCTCTGTGTCGTCAAGTATACTATCCATCTAGATTCTATACCTGTGGTGCATTTCAGTTGTGCAGTTTGCTGACCCAGTGACCACCAGTATATATAGCAGTACGGTACGGAAGGCCACTGATGTACCTACCTCTGTGTCGTCAAGTATACTATCCATCTACATTCTATACCTGTGGTGCATTTTAGTTGTGCAGTTTGCTGACACAGTGACCACCAGTATATATAGCAGTACGGTACGGAAGGCCACTGCTGTACCTACCTCTGTGTCGTCAAGTATACTATCCATCTACATTATACCTGTGGTGCATTTTAGTTTTGCAGTTTGCTGACACAGTGACCACCAGTATATATAGCAGTACGGTACGGAAGGCCACTGCTGTACCTACCTCTGTGTCGTCAAGTATACTATCCATCTAGATTCTATACCTGTTGTGCATTTCAGTTATGCAGTTTGCTGACACGGTGACCACCAGTATATATAGCAGTACGGTACGGAAGGCCACTGCTGTACCTACCTCTGTGTCGTCAAGTATACTATCCATCTACATTCTATACCTGTGGTGCATTTTAGTTTTGCAGTTTGCTGACAGTGACCACCAGTATATATAACAGTACGGTACGGAAGACCACTGCTGTACCTACCTCTATGTCGTCAAGTATACTATCCATATAGATTCTATACCTGCGGTACATTTCAGTTGTGCAGTTTGCTGACACAGTGACCACCAGTATATATAGCAGTACGGTACGGAAGGCCACTGCTGTACCTACCTCTGTGTCGTCAAGTATACTATCCATCTACATTCTATACCTGTGGTGCATTTTAGTTTTGCAGTTTGCTGACAGTAACCACCAGTATATATAGCAGTACGGTACGGAAGGCCACTGCTGTACCTACCTCTGTGTCGTCAAGTATACTATCCATCTAGATTCTATACCTGTGGTGCATTTCAGTTGTGCGCAGTATATATAGTAGTAGGCCATTGCTATTGATACTGGCATATAATTCCACACATTAAAAAATGGAGAACAAAAATGTGGAGGGTAAAATAGGGAAAGATCAAGATCCACTTCCACCTCGTGCTGAAGCAGCTTCCACTAGTCATGGGCGAGATGATGAAATGCCATCAACGTCGTCTGCCAAGGCCGATGCCCAATGTCATAATAGAGAGCATGTAAAATCCATAAAACAAAAGTTCAATAAAATGACCCAAAAATCAAAATTGAAAGCGTCTGATGAGAAGCGTAATCTTGCCAATATGCCATTTACGACACGGAGTGGCAAGGAACGGCTGAGGCCCTGGCCTATGTTCATGGCTAGTGGTTCAGATTCACATGAGGGTGGAAGCACTCATCCTCTCGCTAGAAAAATGAAAAGACTTAAGCTGGCAAAAGCACAGCAAAGAACTGTGCGTTCTTCTAAATCACAAATCCCCAAGGAGAGTCCAATTGTGTCGGTTGCGATGCCTGACCTTCCCAACACTGGACGGGAAGAGCTTGCGCCTTCCACCATTTGCACGCCTCCTGCAAGTGCTGGAAGGAGCACCCGCAGTCCAGTTCCTGATAGTCAAATTGAAGATGTCAGTGTTGAAGTACACCAGGATGAGGATATGGGTGTTGCTGGCGTCGCTGGGGAGGAAATTGACAAGGAGGATTCTGATGGTGAGGTGGTTTGTTTAAGTCAGGCACCCGGGGAGACACCTGTTGTCCGTGGGACGAATATGGCCATTGACATGCCTGGTCAAAATACAAAAAAAAATCAGCTCTTCGGTGTGGAATTATTTCAACACAAATGCGGACAACAGGTGTCAAGCCATGTGTTGCCTTTGTCAAGCTGTAATAAGTAGGGGTAAGGACGTTAACCACCTCGGAACATCCTCCCTTATACGTCACCTGCAGCGCATTCATCATAAGTCAGTGACAAGTTCAAGTGGATGACAGCGGAAGCAGTCCACTGACCACTAAATCCCTTCCTCTTGTAACCAAGCTCCTGCAAACCACACTACCAACTCCCTCAGTGTCAATTTCCTCCTTACACAGGAAAGCCAATAGTCCTGCAGGCCATGTCACTGGCAAGTCTGACGAGTCCTCTCCTGCCTGGGATTCCTCCGATGCATCCTTGAGTGTAACGCCTACTGCTGCTGGCGCTGCTGTTGTTGCTGCTGGGAGTCGATCGTCATCCCAGAGGGGAAGTCGGAAGACCACGTGTACTACTTCCAGTAAGCAATTGACTGTCCAACAGTCCTTTGCGAGGAAGATGAAATATCACAGCAGTCATCCTGTTGCAAAGCGGATAACTCAGGCCTTGACAACTATGTTGGTGTTAGACGTGCGTCCAGTATCCGCCGTTAGTTCACGGGGAACTAGAGAATTGCTTGAGGTAGTGTGCCCCCGTTACCAAATACCATCTAGGTTCCACTTCTCTAGGCAGGCGACACCGAGAATGTACAGGGACGTCAGAAAAAGACTCACCAGTGTCCTAAAAAATGCAGTTGTACCTAATGTCCACTTAACCATGGACATGTGGACAAGTGGAGCAGGGCAGACTCAGGACTATATGACTGTGACAGCCCACTGGGTAGATGTATTGCCTCCCGCTGCAAGAACAGCAGCGGCGGCACCAGTAGCAGCATCTCGCAAACGCCAACTCGTTCCTAGGCAGGCTACGCTTTGTATCACCGCTTTCCAGAATACACACACAGCTGAAAACCTCTTACGGCAACTGAGGAAGATAATCGCAGAATGGCTTACCCCAATTGGACTCTCCTGGGGATTTGTGGCATCGGACAACGCCAGCAATATTGTGCGTGCATTACATCTGGGCAAATTCCAGCACGTCCCATGTTTTGCACATACCTTGAATTTGGTGGTGCAGAATTATTTAAAAAACGACAGGGGCGTGCAAGAGATGCTGTCGGTGGCCAGTAGAATTGCGGGCCACTTTCGGCGTACAGGCACCGCGTACAGAAGACTGGAGCACCACCAAAAACACCTGAACCTGCCCTGCCATCATCTGAAGCAAAAGGTGGTAACGATGTGGAATTCAACCCTCTATATGCTTCAGAGGATGGAGGAGCAGCAAAAGGCCATTCAAGCCTATACATCTGCCCACGATATAGGCAAAGGAGGTGGAATGCACCTGTCTCAAGCGCAGTGGAGAATGATTTCAACGTTGTGCAAGGTTCTGCAACCTTTTGAACTTGCCACACGTGAAGTCAGTTCAGACACTGCCAGCTTGAGTCAGGTCATTCCCCTCATCAGGCTTTTGCAGAAGAAGCTGGAGGCATTGAAGGAGGAGCTAAAACAGAGCGATTCCGCTAGGTATGTGGGACTTGTGGATGGAGCCCTTCATTCGCTTAACCAGGATTCACGGGTGGTCAATCTGTTGAAATCAGAGCACTACATTTTGGCCACCGTGCTTGATCCTAGATTTAAAACCTACGTTGGATCTCTGCAGAGGTTCAAAGACCTGCTGGTGAGAAAATTGTCAAGTCAAGCGGAACGCGACCCGTCAACATCTCCTCCTTCACATTCTCCCGCAACTGGGGGTGCGAGGAAAAGGCTACGAATTCCGAGCCCACCCGCTGGCGGTGATGCAGGGCAGTCTGGAGCGACTGCTGATGCTGACATCTGGTCCGGACTGAAGGACTTGCCAACGATTACTGACATGTCGTCTACTGTCACTGCATATGATTCTCTCACCATTGAAAGAATGGTGGAGGATTATATGAGTGACCGCATCCAAGTAGGCACGTCAGACAGTCCGTACGTATACTGGCAGGAAAAAGAGGCAATTTGGAGGCCCTTGCACAAACTGGCTTTATTCTACCTAAGTTGCCCTCCCTCCAGTGTGTACTCCGAAAGAGTGTTTAGTGCAGCCGCTCACCTTGTCAGCAATCGGCGTACGAGGTTACTTCCAGAAAATGTGGAGAAGATGATGTTCATTAAAATGAATTATAATCAATTCCTCCATGGAGACATTCACCAGCAGCAATTGCCTCCAGAAAGTACACGGGGACCTGAGATGGTGGATTCCAGTGGGGACAAATTAATAATCTGTGAGGAGGGGGATGTACACAGTGAAAGGGGTGAGGAATCGGACGATGAGGAGGAGGTGGACATCTTGCCTCTGTAGAGCCAGTTTGTGCAAGGAGAGATTGATTGCTTCTTTTTTGGTGGGGGCCCAAACCAACCAGTCATTTCAGTCACAGTCGCGTGGCAGACCCTGTCGCTGAAATGATGGGTTCGTTAAAGTGTGCATGTCCTGTTTATACAACATAAGGGTGGGTGGGAGGGCCCAAGGACAATTCCATCTTGCACCTCTTTTTTCTTTCATTTTTCTTTGCGTCATGTGCTGTTTGGGGAGTATTTCTTTGAAGGGCCATCCTGCGTGACACTGCAGTGCCACTCCTAGATGGGCCAGGTGTTTGTGTCGGCCACTTGTGTCGCTTAGCTTAGTCACACAGCGACCTTGGTGCGCTTCTTTTTTTCTTTGCGTCATGTGCTGTTTGGGAAATATTTTTTTCAAGTGCCATCCTGTCTGACACTGCAGTGCCACTCCTAGATGGGCCAGGTGTTTGTGTCGGCCACTTGGGTCGCTTAGCTTAGTCACACAGCTACCTCGGTGCAAATTTTAGGACTAAAAATAATATTGTGAGGTGTGAGGTGTTCATAATAGACTGAAAATGAGTGGAAATTATGGTTATTGAGGTTAGTAATACTATGGGATCAAAATTACCCCCAAATTCTATGATTTAAGCTGTTTTTTAGGGTTTTTTTAAAAAAAACACCCGAATCCAAAACACACCCGAATCCGACAAAAAAAATTCGGTGAGGTTTTGCCAAAACGCGTTCGAACCCAAAACACGGCCGCGGAACCGAACCCAAAACCAAAACACAAAACCCGAAAAATTTCCTGTGCACATCACTAGATTCTATACCTGTGGTGCATTTCAGTTGTGCAGTTTGCTGACAGTGACCACCAGTATATATAGCAGTACGGTATGGAAGGCCACTGCTGTATCTACCTCTGTGTCGTCAAGTATACTATCCATCTACATTCTATACCTGTGGTGCATTTTAGTTTTGCAGTTTGCTGACACAGTGACCACCAGTATATATAGCAGTACGGTACGGAAGGCCACTGCTGTACCTACCTCTGTGTCGTCAAGTATACTATCCATCTACATTCTATACCTGTGGTGCATTTTAGTTTTGCAGTTTGCTGACAGTGACCACCAGTATATATAGCAGTACGGTACGGAAGGCCACTGCTGTACCTACCTCTGTGTCGTCAAGTATACTATCCATCTACATTCTATACCTGTGGTGCATTTTAGTTGTGCAGTTTGCTGACACAGTGACCACCAGTATATATAGCAGTACGGTACGGAAGGCCACTGCTGTACCTACCTCTGTGTCGTCAAGTATACTATCCATCTACATTATACCTGTGGTGCATTTTAGTTTTGCAGTTTGCTGACACAGTGACCACCAGTATATATAGCAGTACGGTACGGAAGGCCACTGCTGTACCTACCTCTGTGTCGTCAAGTATACTATCCATCTAGATTCTATACCTGTTGTGCATTTCAGTTATGCAGTTTGCTGACACGGTGACCACCAGTATATATAGCAGTACGGTACGGAAGGCCACTGCTGTACCTACCTCTGTGTCGTCAAGTATACTATCCATCTACATTCTATACCTGTGGTGCATTTTAGTTTTGCAGTTTGCTGACAGTGACCACCAGTATATATAACAGTACGGTACGGAAGACCACTGCTGTACCTACCTCTATGTCGTCAAGTATACTATCCATATAGATTCTATACCTGCGGTACATTTCAGTTGTGCAGTTTGCTGACACAGTGACCACCAGTATATATAGCAGTACGGTACGGAAGGCCACTGCTGTACCTACCTCTGTGTCGTCAAGTATACTATCCATCTACATTCTATACCTGTGGTGCATTTTAGTTTTGCAGTTTGCTGACAGTAACCACCAGTATATATAGCAGTACGGTACGGAAGGCCACTGCTGTACCTACCTCTGTGTCGTCAAGTATACTATCCATCTAGATTCTATACCTGTGGTGCATTTCAGTTGTGCGCAGTATATATAGTAGTAGGCCATTGCTATTGATACTGGCATATAATTCCACACATTAAAAAATGGAGAACAAAAATGTGGAGGGTAAAATAGGGAAAGATCAAGATCCACTTCCACCTCGTGCTGAAGCAGCTTCCACTAGTCATGGGCGAGATGATGAAATGCCATCAACGTCGTCTGCCAAGGCCGATGCCCAATGTCATAATAGAGAGCATGTAAAATCCATAAAACAAAAGTTCAATAAAATGACCCAAAAATCAAAATTGAAAGCGTCTGATGAGAAGCGTAAACTTGCCAATATGCCATTTACGACACGGAGTGGCAAGGAACGGCTGAGGCCCTGGCCTATGTTCATGGCTAGTGGTTCAGATTCACATGAGGGTGGAAGCACTCATCCTCTCGCTAGAAAAATGAAAAGACTTAAGCTGGCAAAAGCACAGCAAAGAACTGTGCGTTCTTCTAAATCACAAATCCCCAAGGAGAGTCCAATTGTGTCGGTTGCGATGCCTGACCTTCCTAACACTGGACGGGAAGAGCTTGCGCCTTCCACCATTTGCACGCCTCCTGCAAGTGCTGGAAGGAGCACCCGCAGTCCAGTTCCTGATAGTCAAATTGAAGATGTCAGTGTTGAAGTACACCAGGATGAGGATATGGGTGTTGCTGGCGTCGCTGGGGAGGAAATTGACAAGGAGGATTCTGATGGTGAGGTGGTTTGTTTAAGTCAGGCACCCGGGGAGACACCTGTTGTCCGTGGGACGAATATGGCCATTGACATGCCTGGTCAAAATACAAAAAAAAATCAGCTCTTCGGTGTGGAATTATTTCAACACAAATGCGGACAACAGGTGTCAAGCCATGTGTTGCCTTTGTCAAGCTGTAATAAGTAGGGGTAAGGACGTTAACCACCTCGGAACATCCTCCCTTATACGTCACCTGCAGCGCATTCATCATAAGTCAGTGACAAGTTCAAGTGGATGACAGCGGAAGCAGTCCAGTGACCACTAAATCCCTTCCTCTTGTAACCAAGCTCCTGCAAACCACACTACCAACTCCCTCAGTGTCAATTTCCTCCTTACACAGGAAAGCCAATAGTCCTGCAGGCCATGTCACTGGCAAGTCTGACGAGTCCTCTCCTGCCTGGGATTCCTCCGATGCATCCTTGAGTGTAACGCCTACTGCTGCTGGCGCTGCTATTGTTGCTGCTGGGAGTCGATCGTCATCCCAGAGGGGAAGACGGAAGACCACTTGTACTACTTCCAGTAAGCAATTGACTGTCCAACAGTCCTTTGCGAGGAAGATGAAATATCACAGCAGTCATCCTGCTGCAAAGTCCAGTTCCTGATAGTCAAATTGAAGATGTCAGTGTTGAAGTACACCAGGATGAGGATATGGGTGTTGCTGGCGCTGGGGAGGAAATTGACAAGGATGATTCTGATGGTGATGTGGTTTGTTTAAGTCAGGCACCCGGGGAGACACCTGTTGTCCGTGGGAGGAATATGGCCATTGACTTGCCTGGTCAAAATACAAAAAAAATCAGCTCTTCAGTGTGGAATTATTTTAACAGAAATGCGGACAATTGGTGTCAAGCCGTGTGTTGCCTTTGTCAAGCTGTAATAAGTAGGGGTAAGGACGTTAACCACCTCGGAACATCCTCCCTTATACGTCACCTGCAGAGCATTCATAATAAGTCAGTGACAAGTTCAAAAACTTTGGGCGACAGCGGAAGCAGTCCACTGACCAGTAAATCCCTTCCTCTTGTAACCAAGCTCCCGCAAACCACACCACCAACTCCCTCAGTGTCAATTTCCTCCTTACCCAGGAAAGCCAATAGTCCTGCAGGCCATGTCACTGGCAAGTCTGACGAGTCCTCTCCTGCCTGGGATTGCTCCGATGCATCCTTGAGTGTAACGCCTACTGCTGCTGGCGCTGCTGTTGTTGCTGCTGGGAGTCGATCGTCATCCCAGAGGGGAAGTCGGAAGACCACTTGTACTACTTCCAGTAAGCAATTGACTGTCCAACAGTCCTTTGCGAGGAAGATGAAATATCACAGCAGTCATCCTGTTGCAAAGCGGATAACTCAGGCCTTGACAACTATGTTGGTGTTAGACGTGCGTCCAGTATCCGCCGTTAGTTCACGGGGAACTAGAGAATTGCTTGAGGTAGTGTGCCCCCATTACCAAATACCATCTAGGTTCCACTTCTCTAGGCAGGCGACACCGAGAATGTACAGGGACGTCAGAAAAAGACTCACCAGTGTCCTAAAAAATGCAGTTGTACCTAATGTCCACTTAACCATGGACATGTGGACAAGTGGAGCAGGGCAGACTCAGGACTATATGACTGTGACAGCCCACTGGGTAGATGTATTGCCTCCCGCTGCAAGAACAGCAGCGGCGGCACCAGTAGCAGCATCTCGCAAACGCCAACTCGTTCCTAGGCAGGCTACGCTTTGTATCACCGCTTTCCAGAATACACACACAGCTGAAAACCTCTTACGGCAACTGAGGAAGATAATCGCAGAATGGCTTACCCCAATTGGACTCTCCTGGGGATTTGTGGCATCGGACAACGCCAGCAATATTGTGCGTGCATTACATCTGGGCAAATTCCAGCACGTCCCATGTTTTGCACATACCTTGAATTTGGTGGTGCAGAATTATTTAAAAAACGACAGGGGCGTGCAAGAGATGCTGTCGGTGGCCAGTAGAATTGCGGGCCACTTTCGGCGTACAGGCACCGCGTACAGAAGACTGGAGCACCACCAAAAACACCTGAACCTGCCCTGCCATCATCTGAAGCAAAAGGTGGTAACGATGTGGAATTCAACCCTCTATATGCTTCAGAGGATGGAGGAGCAGCAAAAGGCCATTCAAGCCTATACATCTGCCCACGATATAGGCAAAGGAGGTGGAATGCACCTGTCTCAAGCGCAGTGGAGAATGATTTCAACGTTGTGCAAGGTTCTGCAACCTTTTGAACTTGCCACACGTGAAGTCAGTTCAGACACTGCCAGCTTGAGTCAGGTCATTCCCCTCATCAGGCTTTTGCAGAAGAAGCTGGAGGCATTGAAGGAGGAGCTAAAACAGAGCGATTCCGCTAGGTATGTGGGACTTGTGGATGGAGCCCTTCATTCGCTTAACCAGGATTCACGGGTGGTCAATCTGTTGAAATCAGAGCACTACATTTTGGCCACCGTGCTTGATCCTAGATTTAAAACCTACGTTGGATCTCTGCAGAGGTTCAAAGACCTGCTGGTGAGAAAATTGTCAAGTCAAGCGGAACGCGACCCGTCAACATCTCCTCCTTCACATTCTCCCGCAACTGGGGGTGCGAGGAAAAGGCTACGAATTCCGAGCCCACCCGCTGGCGGTGATGCAGGGCAGTCTGGAGCGACTGCTGATGCTGACATCTGGTCCGGACTGAAGGACTTGCCAACGATTACTGACATGTCGTCTACTGTCACTGCATATGATTCTCTCACCATTGAAAGAATGGTGGAGGATTATATGAGTGACCGCATCCAAGTAGGCACGTCAGACAGTCCGTACGTATACTGGCAGGAAAAAGAGGCAATTTGGAGGCCCTTGCACAAACTGGCTTTATTCTACCTAAGTTGCCCTCCCTCCAGTGTGTACTCCGAAAGAGTGTTTAGTGCAGCCGCTCACCTTGTCAGCAATCGGCGTACGAGGTTACTTCCAGAAAATGTGGAGAAGATGATGTTCATTAAAATGAATTATAATCAATTCCTCCATGGAGACATTCACCAGCAGCAATTGCCTCCAGAAAGTACACGGGGACCTGAGATGGTGGATTCCAGTGGGGACAAATTAATAATCTGTGAGGAGGGGGATGTACACAGTGAAAGGGGTGAGGAATCGGACGATGAGGAGGAGGTGGACATCTTGCCTCTGTAGAGCCAGTTTGTGCAAGGAGAGATTGATTGCTTCTTTTTTGGTGGGGGCCCAAACCAACCAGTCATTTCAGTCACAGTCGCGTGGCAGACCCTGTCGCTGAAATGATGGGTTCGTTAAAGTGTGCATGTCCTGTTTATACAACATAAGGGTGGGTGGGAGGGCCCAAGGACAATTCCATCTTGCACCTCTTTTTTCTTTCATTTTTCTTTGCGTCATGTGCTGTTTGGGGAGTATTTCTTTGAAGGGCCATCCTGCGTGACACTGCAGTGCCACTCCTAGATGGGCCAGGTGTTTGTGTCGGCCACTTGTGTCGCTTAGCTTAGTCACACAGCGACCTTGGTGCGCTTCTTTTTTTCTTTGCGTCATGTGCTGTTTGGGAAATATTTTTTTCAAGTGCCATCCTGTCTGACACTGCAGTGCCACTCCTAGATGGGCCAGGTGTTTGTGTCGGCCACTTGGGTCGCTTAGCTTAGTCACACAGCTACCTCGGTGCAAATTTTAGGACTAAAAATAATATTGTGAGGTGTGAGGTGTTCATAATAGACTGAAAATGAGTGGAAATTATGGTTATTGAGGTTAGTAATACTATGGGATCAAAATTACCCCCAAATTCTATGATTTAAGCTGTTTTTTAGGTTTTTTTTAAAAAAAACACCCGAATCCAAAACACACCCGAATCCGACAAAAAAAATTCGGTGAGGTTTTGCCAAAACGCGTTCGAACCCAAAACACGGCCGCGGAACCGAACCCAAAACCAAAACACAAAACCCGAAAAATTTCCTGTGCACATCACTAGATTCTATACCTGTGGTGCATTTCAGTTGTGCAGTTTGCTGACAGTGACCACCAGTATATATAGCAGTACGGTATGGAAGGCCACTGCTGTATCTACCTCTGTGTCGTCAAGTATACTATCCATCTACATTCTATACCTGTGGTGCATTTTAGTTTTGCAGTTTGCTGACACAGTGACCACCAGTATATATAGCAGTACGGTACGGAAGGCCACTGCTGTACCTACCTCTGTGTCGTCAAGTATACTATCCATCTACATTCTATACCTGTGGTGCATTTTAGTTTTGCAGTTTGCTGACAGTGACCACCAGTATATATAGCAGTACGGTACGGAAGGCCACTGCTGTACCTACCTCTGTGTCGTCAAGTATACTATCCATCTAGATTCTATACCTGTGGTGCATTTTAGTTTTGCAGTTTGCTGACAGTGACCACCAGTATATATAGCAGTACGGTACGGAAGGCCACTGCTGTACCTACCTCTGTGTCGTCAAGTATACTATCAATCTAGATTCTATACCTGTGGTGCATTTCAGTTGTGCAGTTTGCTGACACAGTGACCACCAGTATATATAGCAGTACGGTACGGAAGGCCACTGCTGTACCTACCTCTGTGTCGTCAAGTATACTATCCATCTAGATTCTATACCTGTGGTGCATTTTAGTTTTGCAGTTTGCTGACACAGTGACCACCAGTATATATAGCAGTACGGTACGGAAGGCCACTGCTGTACCTACCTCTGTGTCGTCAAGTATACTATCCATCTAGATTCTATACCTGTGGTGCATTTCAGTTGTGCAGTTTGCTGACACAGTGACCACCAGTATATATAGCAGTACGGTACGGAAGGCCACTGCTGTACCTACCTCTGTGTCGTCAAGTATACTATCCATCTACATTCTATACCTGTGGTGCATTTCAGTTGTGCAGTTTGCTGACACAGTGACCACCAGTATATATAGCAGTACGGTACAGAAGGCCACTGCTGTACCTACCTCTGTGTCGTCAAGTATACTGTCCATCTACATTCTATACCTGTGGTGCATTTTAGTTTTGCAGTTTGCTGACAGTGACCACCAGTATATATAGCAGTACGGTACGGAAGGCCACTGCTGTACCTACCTCTGTGTCGTCAAGTATACTATCAATCTAGATTCTATACCTGTGGTGCATTTCAGTTGTGCAGTTTGCTGACACAGTGACCACCAGTATATATAGCAGTACGGTACGGAAGGCCACTGCTGTACCTACCTCTGTGTCGTCAAGTATACTATCCATCTAGATTCTATACCTGTGGTGCATTTTAGTTTTGCAGTTTGCTGACACAGTGACCACCAGTATATATAGCAGTACGGTACGGAAGGCCACTGCTGTACCTACCTCTGTGTCGTCAAGTATACTATCCATCTAGATTCTATACCTGTGGTGCATTTCAGTTGTGCAGTTTGCTGACACAGTGACCACCAGTATATATAGCAGTACGGTACGGAAGGCCACTGCTGTACCTACCTCTGTGTCGTCAAGTATACTATCCATCTACATTCTATACCTGTGGTGCATTTCAGTTGTGCAGTTTGCTGACACAGTGACCACCAGTATATATAGCAGTACGGTACGGAAGGCCACTGCTGTACCTACCTCTGTGTCGTCAAGTATACTATCCATCTACATTATACCTGTGGTGCATTTTAGTTTTGCAGTTTGCTGACACTGTGACCACCAGTATATATAGCAGTACGGTACGGAAGGCCACTGCTGTACCTACCTCTGTGTCGTCAAGTATACTATCCATCTAGATTCTATACCTGTGGTGCATTTCAGTTATGCAGTTTGCTGACACGGTGACCACCAGTATATATAGCAGTACGGTACGGAAGGCCACTGCTGTACCTACCTCTGTGTCGTCAAGTATACTATCCATCTACATTCTATACCTGTGGTGCGTTTTAGTTTTGCAGTTTGCTGACAGTAACCACCAGTATATATAGCAGTGCGGTACGGAAGGCCACTGCTGTACCTACCTCTGTGTCGTCAAGTATACTATCCATCTAGATTCTATGCCTGTGGTGCATTTCAGTTGTGCAGTTTGCTGACACAGTGACCACCAGTATATATAGCAGTACGGTACGGAAGGCCACTGCTGTACCTACCTCTGTGTCGTCAAGTATACTATCCATCTACATTCTATACCTGTGGTGCATTTTAGTTTTGCAGTTTGCTGACACTGTGACCACCAGTATATATAGCAGTACGGTACGGAAGGCCACTGCTGTACCTACCTCTGTGTCGTCAAGTATACTATCCATCTACATTCTATACCTGTGGTGCATTTTAGTTTTGCAGTTTGCTGACAGTAACCACCAGTATATATAGCAGTGCGGTACGGAAGGCCACTGCTGTACCTACCTCTGTGTCGTCAAGTATACTATCCATCTAGATTCTATGCCTGTGGTGCATTTCAGTTGTGCAGTTTGCTGACACAGTGACCACCAGTATATATAGCAGTACGGTACGGAAGGCCACTGCTGTACCTACCTCTGTGTCGTCAAGTATACTATCCATCTACATTCTATACCTGTGGTGCATTTTAGTTTTGCAGTTTGCTGACACTGTGACCACCAGTATATATAGCAGTACGGTACGGAAGGCCACTGCTGTACCTACCTCTGTGTCGTCAAGTATACTATCTATCTAGATTCTATGCCTGTGGTGCATTTCAGTTGTGCAGTTTGCTGACACAGTGACCACCAGTATATATAGCAGTACGGTACGGAAGACCACTGCTGTACCTACCTCTGTGTCGTCAAGTATACTATCCATCTAGATTCTATGCCTGTGGTGCATTTTAGTTTTGCAGTTTGCTGACACTGTGACCACCAGTATATATAGCAGTACGGTACGGAAGGCCACTGCTGTACCTACCTCTGTGTCGTCAAGTATACTATCCATCTAGATTCTATGCCTGTGGTGCATTTCAGTTGTGCAGTTTGCTGACACAGTGACCACCAGTATATATAGCAGTACGGTACGGAAGGCCACTGCTGTACCTACCTCTGTGTCGTCAAGTATACTATCCATCTACATTCTATACCTGTGGTGCATTTTAGTTTTGCAGTTTGCTGACAGTAACCACCAGTATATATAGCAGTGCGGTACGGAAGGCCACTGCTGTACCTACCTCTGTGTCGTCAAGTATACTATCCATCTAGATTCTATATCTGTGGTGCATTTCAGTTGTGCGCAGTATATATAGTAGTAGGCCATTGCTATTGATACTGGCATATAATTCCACACATTAAAAAATGGAGAACAAAAATGTGGAGGGTAAAATAGGGAAAGATCAAGATCCACTTCCACCTCGTGCTGAAGCAGCTTCCACTAGTCATGGGCGAGATGATGAAATGCCATCAACGTCGTCTGCCAAGGCCGATGCCCAATGGCATAATAGAGAGCATGTAAAATCCATAAAACAGAAGTTCAATAAAATGACCCAAAAATCAAAATTGAAAGCGTCTGATGAGAAGCGTAAACTTGCCAATATGCCATTTACGACACGGAGTGGCAAGGAACGGCTGAGGCCCTGGCCTATGTTCATGGCTAGTGGTTCAGATTCACATGAGGGTGGAAGCACTCATCCTCTCGCTAGAAAAATGAAAAGACTTAAGCTGGCAAAAGCACAGCAAAGAACTGTGCGTTCTTCTAAATCACAAATCCCCAAGGAGAGTCCAATTGTGTCGGTTGTGATGCCTGACCTTCCCAACACTGGACGGGAAGAGCTTGCGCCTTCCACCATTTGCACGCCTCCTGCAAGTGCTGGAAGGAGCACCCGCAGTCAAGTTCCTGATAGTCAAATTGAAGATGTCAGTGTTGAAGTACACCAGGATGAGGATATGGGTGTTGCTGGCGCTGGGGAGGAAATTGACAAGGAGGATTCTAATGGTGAGGTGGTTTGTTTAAGTCAGGCACCCGGGGAGACACCTGTTGTCCGTGGGACGAATATGGCCATTGACATGCCTGGTCAAAATACAAAAAAAATCAGCTCTTCGGTGTGGAATTATTTCAACACAAATGCGGACAACAGGTGTCAAGCCATGTGTTGCCTTTGTCAAGCTGTAATAAGTAGGGGTAAGGACGTTAACCACCTCGGAACATCCTCCCTTATACGTCACCTGCAGCGCATTCTTCATAAGTCAGTGACAAGTTCAAGTGGATGACAGCGGAAGCAGTCCACTGACCACTAAATCCCTTCCTCTTGTAACCAAGCTCCTGCAAACCACACCACCAACTCCCTCAGTGTCAATTTCCTCCTTACACAGGAAAGCCAATAGTCCTGCAGGCCATGTCACTGGCAAGTCTGACGAGTCCTCTCCTGCCTGGGATTCCTCCGATGCATCCTTGAGTGTAACGCCTACTGCTGCTGGCGCTGCTATTGTTGCTGCTGGGAGTCGATCGTCATCCCAGAGGGGAAGACGGAAGACCACTTGTACTACTTCCAGTAAGCAATTGACTGTCCAACAGTCCTTTGCGAGGAAGATGAAATATCACAGCAGTCATCCTGCTGCAAAGCGGATAACTCAGGTCTTGTCAGCCTGGGTGGTGAGAAACGTGGTTCCGGTATCCATTGTTAATTCAGAGGCAACTAGAGACTTGATTGAGGTACTGTGTCCCCGTTACCAAATACCATCTAGGTTCTATTTCTCTAGGCAGGCGATACCGAAAATGTACACAGATGTCAGAAAAAGAGTTACCAGCGTCCTAAAAAATGCAGTTGTACCCAATGTCCACTTAACCACGGACATGTGGACAAGTGGTGCAGGGCAGACTCAGGACTATATGACTGTGACAGCCCACTGGGTAGATGTATTGCCTCCCACAGCAAGAACAGCAGCGGCGGCACCAGTAGCAGCATCTCGCAAACGCCAACTCGTTCCTAGGCAGGCTACGCTTTGTATCACCGCTTTCCATAAGAGGCACACAGCTGACAACCTCTTACGGAAACTGAGGAACATCATCGCAGAATGGCTTACCCCAATTGGACTCTCCTGTGGATTTGTGATATCGGACAATGCCACCAATATTGTGCGTGCATTACATCTGGGCAAATTCCAGCACGTCCCATGTTTTGCACATACATTGAATTTGGTGGTGCAGAATTATTTAAAAAACAACAGGGCGTGCAAGAGATGCTGTCGGTGGCCCGAAGAATTGCGGGCCACTTTCGGCATTCAGCCACCGCGTGCCGAACACTGGAGCACCACCAAACATTCCTGAACCTGCCCTGCCATCATCTGAAGCAAGAGGTGGTAACGAGGTGGAATTCAACCCTCTATATGCTTCAGAGGATGGAGGAGCAGCAAAAGGTCATTCAAGCCTATACATCTGCCCACGATATAGGCAAAGGAGGGGGAATGCACCTGACTCAAGCGCAGTGGAGAATGATTTCAACGTTGTGCAAGGTTCTGCAACCCTTTGAACTTGCCACACGTGAAGTCAGTTCAGACACTGCCAGCCTGAGTCAGGTCATTCCCCTCATCAGGCTTTTGCAGAAGAAGCTGGAGACATTGAAGGAGGAGCTAAAACAGAGCGATTCCACTAGACATGTGGGACTTGTGGATGGAGCCCTTAATTCGCTTAACCAGGATTCACGGGTGGTCAATCTGTTGAAATCAGAGCACTACATTTTGGCCACCGTGCTCGATCCTAGATTTAAAACCTACGTTGTATCTCTCTTTCCGGCAGACACAAGTCTACAGAGGTTCAAAGACCTGCTGGTGAGAAAATTGTCAAGTCAAGCGGAACGTGACCCGTCAACAGCTCCTCCTTCACATTCTCCCGCAACTGGGGGTGCGAGGAAAAGGCTAAGAATTCCGAGCCCACCCGCTGGCGGTGATGCAGGGCAGTCTGGAGCGAGTGCTGACATATGGTCCGGACTGAAGGACCTGGCAACAATTATTGACATGTCGTCTACTGTCACTGCATATGATTCTGTCACCATTGAAAGAATGGTGGAGGATTATATGAGTGACCGCATCCAAGTAGGCACGTCGGACAGTCCGTACGTATACTGGCAGGAAAAAGAGGCAATTTGGAGGCCCTTGCACAAACTGGCTTTATTCTACCTAAGTTGCCCTCCCTCCAGTGTGTACTCCGAAAGAGTGTTTAGTGCAGCCGCTCACCTTGTCAGCAATCGGCGTACGAGGTTACTTCCAGAAAATGTGGAGAAGATGATGTTCATCAAAATTAATAATAATCAATTCCTCCGTGGAGACATTCACCAGCAATTGCCTCCAGAAAGTACACAGGGATCTGAGATGGTGGATTCCAGTGGGGACGAATTAATAATCTGTGAGGAGGGGGATGTACACAGTGAAAGGGGTGAGGAATCGGAGGATGATGATGAGGCGGACATCTTGCCTCTGTGGAGCCAGTTTGTGCAAGGAGAGATTGATTGCTTCTTTTTTGGTGGGGGCCCAAACCAACCAGTCATTTCAGTCACAGTCGTGTTGCAGACCCTGTCGCTGAAATGATGGGTTCGTTAAAGTGTGCATGTCCTGTTTATACAACATAAGGGTGGGTGGGAGGGCCCAAGGACAATTCCATCTTGCACCTCTTTTATCTTTCATTTTTCTTTGCATCATGTGCTGTTTGGGGACAATTTTTTTGAAGTGCCATCCTGTCTGACACTGCAGTGCCACTCCTAGATGGGCCAGGTGTTTGTGTCGGCCACTTGTGTCGCTTAGCTTAGTCACACAGCGACCTCGGTGTGCCTCTTTTTTTCTTTGCATCATGTGCTGTTTGGGGACTATTTTTTTGAAGTGCCATCCTGCCTGACACTGCAGTGCCACTCCTAGATGGGCCAGGTGTTTGTGTCGGCCACTTGTGTCGCTTAGCTTAGTCACACAGCGACCTCGGTGTGCCTCTTTTTTTCTTTGCATCATGTGCTGTTTGGGGACTATTTTTTGGAAGTGCCATCCTGTCTGACACTGCAGTGCCACTCCTAGATGGGCCAGGTGTTTGTGTCGGGCACTTGTGTCGCTTAGTTTAGTCACACAGCGACCTTGGTGTGCCTCTTTTTTTCTTTGCATCATGTGCTGTTTGGGGACAATTTTTTTGAAGTGCCATCCTGCCTGACACTGCAGTGCCACTCCTATATGGGCCAGGTGTTTGTGTCGGCCACTTGTGTCGCTTAGCTTAGCCATCCAGCGACCTCTGTGCAAATTTTAGGACTAAAAATAATATTGTGAGGTGTGAGGTGTTCAGAATAGACTGGAAATGAGTGGAAATTATGGTAATTGAGGTTAATAATACTATGGGATCAAAATGACCCCCAAGTTCTATGATTTAAGCGGTTTTTTAGGGTTTTTTGAAAAAAACACCCGAATCCGACAAAAAAAGTTCGGTGAGGTTTTGCCAAAACGCGTCCGAATCCAAAACACGGCCGCGGAACCGAATCCAAAACCAAAACACAAAACCCGAAAAATGTCCGGTGCACATCACTACTACAAAGTAATGTGATATTTCTATTTTGTTGGAAGGTTGTGCTGCAAATAGTTCTCTGTTATTGGGGATAATTCAGACTTGATCGTAGATGTGGTGATCAGTGGGCAGAGATGACAATCGCATCTCTGGCATGCGCCAGCGCACTATGGCATCTGCGCATGCGCAGTTCAGACCTGATTGCCCGCTGGGCGAAAACGCACAGCAGCGATCAGGTCTGAATTAGCCCCATTGTTTAGGTAGCAGTTCCAAATCTGTTGCATAGTGGTATCCCATAGGTATAGATTTTTCAAACCTTCTAAAGAGGATAAACTGCCATAGCCACCAGAGTCTAGCTATCACTTATTTCGCACATTCTATAAAATGATAGGTAGAATCTGATTGGTAGCAACCACTCCTCAAGTTGTCCTCTTTAAAAAGTTTGATAAATCTACCACTAAATTATTTGGCAGTGGTCCTCCCAGTGACTGTAGGAGGAGGTGCTACTGTAAGTGATCATTCATTGCATGTGATTATCCAGAACCAACAGCAATTCTATAAATACTTTGTATTTGTCTGCTTTTTGGATATTTCCTGGATTTGTTTCAAGAAATCTGAAATATTAGTAGTTCATTTTAGTCAACTGGTGGATTAACTTGCACATACAGTAGCTAAATAATAATTGTACTTCCACACAACTTTTATCCTATGTAGTAAGTGTGTGATCTTTTATAGGTAATGTTGTTATTAATAATATTATAAGATAACTTTTTATATTGTGTCATTGGATTTTATGTTTAGTGCTTTATGTCATGCAGTATTTCCCTACATTGAAAATACAGCCAGATTAAGGGGGGTACAGGGGGTACTGTACCCCGGGCAGTCAAGAGCCGGGCTGGTCCCAGGTACTTTTCAAGGGGCGTGGCATTATCACAGGAGGTGTGGTCATGTACTTTTAGAAAAAAATACTGACAAAAATTGTATTTTCAGCACCTCCATGGCCACACTGCAGCCCAGTACACAGCAGAGTGTGCTGTGCTGAGGAGAAGAGCTGCAGCTGCTGCTGCCAGGTAAGGGGGACTGCAGCTGCCAGGTAAGGGGGAGGGGGCCAGGGCCCCTACTGGACGCTCACTGGGCCCCTCCAACAGATCTGGGCCCAGGTAATTTGTACCCTCTCCCCCCCTCTCTCGACACCACTGACTGTACCCCGGGCCCCCTCTGTCATGGAGCACCTCTCCGCCCAAGGGGACACTGACATTACTAGCTCTCTTGTGTAGCAGCAGAACCAGGCATCCAGAATTTGAGACAGACAGTATGCAGTGCAGGCAGAGAAACAGGAGTATCAGGTTTCATGACCTACCAATGGAGCTTCCCAACCAGTGGAAAGATAGGAGTGGGCAGAGAGCTGTAAGTGACCCAGGGATCCCAGCATCTCCTCTTCTTCTGTGTTGATATTCCTTTCTTATCAAGTAAATAGGTCAACACAGGTGACATCAATCATATATTAAGAAGGAAGTTCAGGAGAAGAGCATTTTGTCCTTCCAGGAATGGGTCATGTTGGGAGGTATGCACAATCTAATATACACCCCCACACACACCTTCCCCAGGGCCTCTTTGTCTTAAGTGCCCCGGGCCCCCCTCTTGCCCCGGGCCCCCCTCTTGACTTAATCTTGACCTTAATGAAAAGCTCCTCTCCAGGAGATGCCCGGAGAGGAGAAGTAGATGGGCGGCAAGGGGGTGCAGGGTTTTGCTAATCATGTATTCGGCAAATATTTGCATAGGGGTGGGGCCTAATGATGCAATTGTCATTGAAATGAGTTGTTAGGCTCAGCCCACCTCTCAAGTTGCCTTATTAAAGCTGATAGAATTGAAGGAACATGTCACAAGAATATTTTATTGGCTTTATTAAAAAAATTTTTTTAGCTTTAGACCTCTTTTGTCCACCCTTAAGAATTACCAAAGTGTATACAGACTTACAGACTTCTGTGCCCTTTTATTTCCTCTGCTTATCAGTGTACAGATGGAGCCGCACTATCTAGTGCGGCTCCATCGCACACGTGCACTCCTGGCGGAACAAGGCGATCCGGCGCCTAGCCCCACCACGGGAGTGCACACATATGCTCCCATTCTAGTGAATGAGGTGCGTATGTGTCACGGACGCATGCGTGCACCAGGCGCGGAGATAGGCGCCCCCAGGCACAGATGGAGTCACGATTAGCTCCATCTGTATTACATAAATGGGTGTGTGTGTATATATATATATATATATATATATATAATATACTGTTAAACAGAGGAATTAAGAGGGGCCAGAAATCTGATATATATATATATATATATATATATATTTAGTGATGTGCACCGGACATTTTTCGGGTTTTGTGTTTTGGTTTTGGATTCGGTTCAGCGGCCGTGTTTTGGATTCGGACGCGTTTTGGCAAAACCTCCCTGAAATTTTTTTGTCGGATTCAGGTGTGTTTTGGATTTGGGTGTTTTTTTACAAAAACCCCTCAAAAACAGCTTAAATCATAGAATTTGGGGGTCATTTTGATCCCATAGTATTATTAACCTCAATACCCATAATGTCCACTCATTTCCAGTCTATTCTGAACACCTCACACCTCACAATATTATTTTTAGTCCTAAAATTTGCACCGAGGTCGTTGGATGACTAAGCTAAGCGACCCAAGTGGCCGACACAAACACCTGGCCCATCTAGGAGTGGCACTGCAGTGTCAGACAGGATGGCACTTCAAAAAATAGTCCCCAAACAGCACATGATGCAAAGAAAAAGAGAGGTGCACCAAGGTCGCTGGATGGCTAAGCTAAGCGACCCAAGTGGCCGACACAAACACCTGGCCCATCTAGGAGTGGCACTGCAGTGTCAGACAGGATGGCACTTCAAAAAATAGTCCCCAAACAGCACATGATGCAAAGAAAAAAAGAGGCGCACCAAGGTCGCTGGATGGCTAAGCTAAGCAACCCAAGTGGCCGACACAAACACCTGGCCCATCTAGGAGTGCCACTGCAGTGTCAGACAGGATGGCACTTCAAAAAATAGTCCCCAAACAGCACATGATGCAAAGAAAAAAAGAGGTGCACCAAGGTCGCCGGATGGCTAAGCTAAGCGACCCAAGTGGCCGACACAAACACCTGGCCCATCTAGGAGTGGCACTGCAGTGTCAGACAGGATGGCAGATTTAAAAAATAGTCCCCAAACAGCACATGATGCAAAGAAAAAAAGAGGTGCAATGAGGTAGCTGTGTGACTAAGCTAAGCGACCCAAGTGGCCGACACAAACTAAATATCCACAGTCTTAATACAGAAAGAGGAGGAAAAGCCTGGGTATCATACCCCAACTCACACGGCTGTGTAGGTGTAAACTCCTATCAAGGTTTCTTTATTCTGCTGTTCTGAGATGTGGTCTCTAGGATATATTTCTAGTCCAGGATAGCCTCATATGGATCGGTGCATAGGGGGAAAAAACAACCAATGTGTAGTATCTCCTTTACAAAGTCAATTTCAGTGTATGTTGGGTGGTTAATAATGCATCACCATATAAAGACCCTCCACCAATCAATGGCATATATGCACGCACCCCAACTCACACAATAATAAATGGGGTGACTCCCGTAAAGGTATCTCTAAAATGGTTTATAGGCGTACCCCAACTCACACATGAATCGGCAACATGAATCCCATCAAGGTATCTTTACTGTTCCCCTCCGAAAAACAGTTTCTTTTTATGCACCAGCCAAAATTATAAAGAAGCTTGTGGTCTCCAGAAAAATTATAACAATTTATTGGTTCCTCAAGAAGACGTGTGTAACAATTTCAATCATATATAAGAACATGATCAGAAAAATTCATAAAAAATCAAAAAAATTCTAAAAGTTATAAAATACACGAACAAGTCCATAAAATTCACTGGTATAGAGATGGCTACTCACACAGCAGTCTTCCGACGCGTTTCGGTCCTTGGACCTTTGTCAAGACATCTTTTGACAAAGGTCCAAGGACCGAAACGCGTCGGAAGACTGCTGTGTGAGTAGCCATCTCTATACCAGTGAATTTTATGGACTTGTTTGTGTATTTTATAACTTTTACAATTTTTTTGATTTTTTTATGAATTTTTCTGATCATGTTCTTATATATGATTGAAATTGTTTCACACGTCTTCTTGAGGAACCAATAAATTGTTATAATTTTTCTGAAGACCACAAGCTTCTTTATAATTTTGGCTGGTGCATAAAAAGAAACTGTTTTTCGGAGGGGAACAGTAAAGATACCTTGATGGGATTCATGTTGCGGATTCATGTGTGAGTTGGGGTACGCCTATAAACCATTTTAGAGATACCTTTACGGGAGTCACCCCATTTATTATTGTGTGAGTTGGGGTACGTGCATATATGCCATTGATTGGTGGAGGGTCTTTATATGGTGATGTATTATTAACCACCCAACATACACTGAAATTGACTTTGTAAAGGAGATACTACACATTGGTTGTTTTTTTCCCCCTATGCACCGATCCATATGAGGCTATCCTGGACTAGAAATATATCCTAGAGACCACATCTCAGAACAGCAGAATAAAGAAACCTTGATAGGAGTTTACACCTACACAGCCGTGTGAGTTGGGGTATGATACCCAGGCTTTTACATCTCTTTCTGTATTGAGACTGTGGATATTTAGATTGTGCATATAGAAGAACAAAGATACCTTGATGTGCTTCAAACACCCCTTTACAGCGTGAGTGGGGGTACGCAAAACAAGAAGGCACATCCTCTAATGGGAAAGTGATTAATTACCTTCCCATTTATGCGCTTTATGAAATTAGTGATCCTATCTTTTATTTTTATTGTATATTGTGGATTAGGGGTGTTATCCAATTGGATCATTTTTCTCTAAAAGCAGCATTTGTGCGCCGAATTTTTGTGGTCTGCAAGAAATATATATCTTTTACATTGGCCGACACAAACACCTGGCCCATCAAGGAGTGGCACTGCAGTTTTAGAGCGAGAGGATGAGTGCTTCCATCCTCATGTGAATCTGAACCACTAGCCATGAACAAAGGCCAGGGCCTCAACCGTTCCTTGCCACTGTGTGTCGTAAATGGCATATTGGCAAGTTTATGCTTCTCATCAGACGCTTTTAATTTTGATTTTTGGGTCATTTTACTGAACTTTTGTTTTTTGGATTTTATATGCTCTCTACTATGACATTGGGCATCGGCCTTGGCAGACGATGTTAATGGCATTTCATCGTCTCGGTCATGACTAGTGGCAGCAGCTTCAGCACGAGGTGGAAGTGTATCTTGATCTTTCCGTATTTTACCCTCCACATATTTGTTCTCCATTTTTTAATGTGTGGAATTACATGCCAGTAATATATCAATAGCAATGGCCTTCTGTACCGTACTGCTATATGTTATATACTGGTGGTCAGCAAAATTATGCACTGTCCTCCTACTATATATACTGCGCACAACAACTAAAATGCACCACAGGTATGGATGGATAGTATACTTGATGACACAGAGGTAGGTAGAGCAGTGGCCTACTGTACCGTACTGCTATATATTATAAACTGGTGGTCAGCAAATTATGCACTGTCCTCCTACTATATATACTGCTCACAACAACTAAAATGCACCACAGGTATGGATGGATAGTATACTTGATGACACAGAGGTAGGTAGAGCAGTGGACTACTGTACCGTAATGCTATATATTATATACTGGTGGTCAGCAAAATTATGCACTGTCCTTCTACTATATATACTGCGCACAACAACTAAAATGCACCACAGGTATGGATGGATAGTATACTTGACGACACAGAGGTAGGTAGAGCAGTGGCCTACTGTACCGTACTGCTATATATTATATACTGGTGGTCAGCAAAATTATGCACTGTCCTCCTACTATATATACTGCGCACAACTAAAATGCACCACAGGTATGGATGGAAAGTATACTTGACGACACAGAGGTAGGTAGAGCAGTGGACTACTGTACTGTACTGATATAATACTGGTGGTCACTGGTCAGCAAAATTCTGCACTGTCTTCCTACTATATACTGCAATGCAGCACAGATATGGAGCATTTTTCAGGCAGAGAACATATAATACTGGTGGTCACTGGTCAGCAAAACTCTGCACTGTCCTCCTACTATATAATACTGGTGGTCCCCAGTCCCCACAATAAAGCACACTGAGCACAGATATTTGCAGCACACTGAGCACAGATATGGAGCATTTTTCAGGCAGAGAACGTAGATATTTTCAGCACACTGAGCACAGTTATTTGCAAGCACACTGAGCACAGATATTTGCAGCACACTGAGCACAGATATTTGCAGTACACTGAACACAACTGAGAGAACGCTGCACACGTCCTCTCCCTATCATCTCCAATGCACGAGTGAAAATGGCGGCGACGCGCGGCTCCTTATATAGAATACGAATCTCGCGAGAATACGACAGCGGGATGATGACGTTCGGGCGCGCTCGGGTTAACCGAGCAAGGCGGAAGGATCCGAGGCAGACTCGGAACCGTGTAAAATGGGTGAAGTTCGGGGGGGTTCGGATCCTGAGGAACCGAACCCGCTCATCTCTTATATATATATATATATATATATATATATATACATATATTTATACAAACAAGTATAAGGGGACAAATACCTACATTGCCATCTGTTCCTGACTGTGGAATCTCCTAATCTGTCACCCATCCCTGTGGAATATTCTAATCTGTCACCTGTCCCAGTGCAATCTCCTAATCTATAACCTGTCCCTGTGGTATCTTCTAACCTGTCACCTCTTCTACATACATATAGGCAGGGTCTCACTCGCATAAGGGCACATAGACACAAACACACACATACCCTCTAACTGTACCTTTTTGGCAAGCACGGTACCTTTTTTTATGGGCTGTACCTGTCAAAAAGAGCATTGTACCGATTTTTGACTCTCCAAATTAACAATGAAAGTATAGGAAAGGGGGCGTGACCATGCCCCCTTTATTTGCGGCCTTTCCTAATTTGTACCGGTTTTCATGTGTAAAATGTTGGAGGGTATGCATACATACATACATACATACATACATACATACATATACATCATACATACATACAATTAGGCAGGGTCACACAAACACATAAATACATACCAAAAGGCAGGATCTCAGACAAACACATGCAAGGTCACATAGATACATACATACATACATACATACATACATACATACATACATACATATAGGCAGGGTCACACACAGTGGGAGGCCCACACATAGACACTTGTATACAGACTGAGGTACTGCACGGTACCTCTCACTTTGATGTGTAGCTTTCTGCAGCAGCTGCCTCGTCTTCCATGGACAGTGACCAGACAGGACAAAACTGAAGATCATAAGCCCGTTCTTGCCCCTCCCACTGCGTAGGTCAGAGGAGCATGTGCTGGACTCCACCAACATGCTCCTCTAACTCCACTGTCTCATAATCGCCATAGCGGCAGTGACTTTGTGCTGTTGCTGCTGCTGCTGCTCGGTATCCCGGACCCCACCACATGACATCGAGGCAGGGCAGTGAGCTCTGCAGCGGCTGCTGTATATAGGCCCTCATTCCGAGTTGATCGGTCGCAAGGCGAATTTAGCAGAGTTACACACGCTAAGCCGCCGCCTACTGGGAGTGAATCTTAGCTTCTTAAAATTGCGAACGATGTATTCGCAATAATGCGATTACTAACTACTTAGCAGTTTCAGAGTAGCTCCAGACTTACTCTGCCTGTGCGATCATTTCAGTGCTTGTCGTTCCTGGTTTACGTCACAAACACACCCAGCGTTCGCCCAGGCACTCCCACCGTTTCTCCGGCCACTCCTGCGTTTTTTCCGGAAACGGTAGCGTTTTCAGCCACACGCCCCTGAAACGCCGTGTTTCCGCCCAGTAACACCCATTTCCTGTCAATCACATTACGATCGCCGGAGCGAAGAAAAAGCCGTGAGTAAAAATACTTTCTTCATAGTAAAGTTACTTGGCGCAGTCGCAGTGCGAACATTGCGCATGCGTACTAAGCGGATTTTCACTGCGATGCGATGAAAAATACCGAGCGAACAACTCGGAATGAGGGCCATAGAACAGCTGAGCTGCCTAGGACATATGGAGCGCAGGCAGTAAAATGCTGCACTACTCTCCATTAGTTTTGCTATCTGCTTGGGGGCCCCATCGGTCCTCCTATAATCCGGCCCTGCCTATGCACTTGCGACCATCTTGCCTTATAAATGAATGCATTGAAACAGGGGGGATTTGTGCAACAATAGCTGCATGATGTCACAAAACACCATTTGCACTGCGCTTCTGCTTTTTTCAAATTAGCAAATGACCACAAAAGATTGACTGTGGCTGCGGCTGACTGTTTATAGTTACCGGATTAAATGATGTCATACAACATTTAAATATAATGTAATTGTATGTTTGTAACGGATTTTTCCGTTTACAATTATGCTTAAAGAAACCAAAATATATATTAAAGAAGAATGATATTAAGAGAATGTGTTTCGTTTCTAATGTTGTATGTCTGAAACATCTGTATGTTTTTAAATGAGGATGGAAGAATAAATTGAATTTTAAAAATAATTCCTACATTTTCCACTGAACAGCCGTACTTTATTTGGCATGTTGCGTTTCATTACCCTTTACAGTAATTTCCTATAGATTTATTACAGGACAAATGGGGCTTAGTTACATAACATTGGTCATTCGGGTGATTTGTGAATAATTAGGGATGTCTGTGTACCGTGCCTTTATGATTACAAGCTTACATGGACTAGTTCAGCCAACATTAGCTGGTTACTCAGTTAGCGCTATTGACGACAAGTCTACACAGCTAATGGAGGCATGTTTACAGTATGTTAACTTTTTTAGTAAATAAGATATTGGAAAAGAAAGTAAACTACATCATTGATTAAAAAAATATACTCACTGGGGGAAATAGGTGTTTTGGTAACCAGGGAAAGGTAACAAATACCACCCCTATATCATTCAAATATCACATATAACCACCCACGGCATACGTACAGTATATCAGAGCACAACTGCTGCGCACCCAAGATATCTGTCTTATAAAATAGTGCCTGTTGTGACAAAATAGTTGTGTACACATACCTCCCAATATTTCAAGTACACGGAGAGGGACTTCTGCGCATGCATTACGTGCCCATCTCCAAAAAGGGGCATATCCTATGGAAAAGGGTGTGTGGCTTCCAGGCAGTGCTGCGATCGATAGCTACTCCCCCGTTGTTGTCAGTGAGGGGGCATGCCCAGCACTCTGAGAGCTGCTGGGATGCCCCCAGTACCCCTGTCTCCACTGAATTGATGCTGTGTGCAGAGGCGGAACTAAGGGGGGTCGGGCAGGGCACTTGCCCTATGCACCATAGTAGGCCCAGCAGAGGGGGTGCTGCCGGCTATTGCGCTCCCGCTATTGCGCTGCTGCCACCCCCCTGCCCGTTAGTTTCCGCAGTATGCAGCTTCCTGCCTCCTTGTTGCTGCTACGTGCTGGGAGGGAGCATGACCGCAATGCCAGCATCACACTCCCTGACCTCCCTGCCTCCCTCCTACTTGTGCTGCTGCTGGGAGGGAGCGTGATGCTGGTATTGCGGCCGGTCCTAGTGCTGCCGGCTCTATCAAATCTAATACCGGAGACAGCAGCAAAGTTGCTACTGCTCTCTATTGAACCCCCCCAACCCGAAACGACAGGAAGAGAGAGGGTGTACACAGGCCTGAGTGGATCCACTGCTGGATCTTTATGGCAAGTT